>NC_056729.1:1634598799-1634743799 GCF_019279795.1 Protopterus annectens
ATGAGTGAAAACGGCAGACATCAAAGGGGGTCTTTTGGGATAGCGGTACAGTGGACATTGGTATATTTACCCTTTTCTCACTGTGGTGTGATCTCGGAGTTGGAATATATAGTTAGCGTGGGGGGGGCACAGCCCCCCCACAATAAGGAGTTCAATGTTTTTTCATTTTCGCTCATATGAGCGTTCGTGGTTTAGTCCTTTTAATATAGACCCATATTGTACTAGTTGCAATGACTGATAATGTTTTTCAAATATAAATGAGTACATTTACTGTTTACATAGTCATTTCAGCTGAGAATTATACGCTGAATATACAAAGTCACTACAAAGTTTATATAGATTTAAATTCTCTGTGATGCCCCAACACTGGCTCAGTAATCAAGGAGCCTCAATCTTCACCACTAGCACCAGTGGGGGATGTACATTGGGAGGATGACAAATACACACACAGTAAAGTGCAATTTCCCTTAAGAGCACACAGAGACCACAATCAGTCTAGGGCTGTTTTTTCCCCTCTTTCTCCAAATCCCCAATAAGACTCTCCACTTGCACAGCTATAGAGCTGACATCTCAGCTGAGTGGCCAAGCTAAGACTTCCAGCCCCCATCTCTGTCGAATCAGTGCTTCACGTCCCTGCCCAAGTAGATGACACATACACTCCTTGAGATTTGATTTACACACACACACACACACACACACACACACACACCCAGGAAAGGCCGACACAAGTTTATTAGCTAGGCCCCTTTCTGCCCAGACTATAAGGTAGTTCTGACTGCTACCAGTCACTCCTTATCAGCTACTCTAAGGCCCTTAACAAAGGGTGTCCAATCTTACTGTGTAATGTTACTATTAATCCAAATGGTAGTTTGACCAAGAGCAAGGCTATTAGGAGTTTCCCACAATGTAACCAAATAAATATGCAAGTATTCTCAGAGCTTAAATATGTCTCACAAATATCAGCCACGGTGCAAGTTTTAACTATATTTAATACTAAATAAATAATAAAAGAACAAGAAAATACTCAGTAAATAATCGCAGTTACATCAGAGTTCAAAATCACAGGAAATATTTAAAACAACATTGCAGGACAGTCTCAAATCAATAAAGAAAATATCTAAGCTATACTTCACTATGGTCCTGACTGTATCTAAGAGAAATTACTGTACTCTAGTTAACTTACTTACAGAGCAAGGCAAGGCAGATGTGGTGAATGAGTTTTCCAGCAGATGTTGTTAGGTCAAAGACAAATACAGAATGCTTGCTATCTCATTCTCAGAGAGTTCTGAAATTACTATCTCAAATTTTGCTGCTGGGATGCCTGCAGCATGACATCACTTCTTGTCATCTGACTATCCCAGGTGAAAACCCCCACTGCAGCTGGCAGCATTTAGCATCTACCTGTGAAAATACATAGACCTCAGATCTTTTGGCAAATGGTGGAAGTCATAAAATAATTTACATTCCTCCACATTTAAAGACAATACAAAATACTTCTCTAGTACAGACATTCTGTAACCTGTTGACTGAACTGAAAGATAACATCCTTTTACTACATGGTTATAAAGTAATTTAAGTGTTCAGCTATTCTTCTGAAGTTAACTTCTTGTGTTTCAGTTCCTATTGTTAAAATATATACATCTAAACAGTTACAATAATATATACATTTCTGCTCAGTACTTTACAAAATATCTGTTCAGCACACATCTGTACAATATGACATACAGTTCTAATACATTTGTAACACAATCATATGAATCATGTTGATATTCACAAATGACACACAGCCACATACACATTTCCAGATAGCTGGGATGGCAGTATCTCCTTCTGTCACACTTCTATATAAATCATATTAATATTCAAAAAGTATATATAATTATTTACAAAATTCCAGACAGCTGGGCTGGCAGTAACTCCTTTTGTTACATTCTCCATCAGTGTTTTGCTGATGATTAAGGTTATGAGCTGTTCATACTGCTTAACTGTCCAGATTTTCACAGAATGTCCCTATATTTCCTTATATCTTTGGTCTGTCCCTCTTCTGTTTTTCTGGAAAATCATAAAATATTGAACACACCAAATAATGACAGACATTTGAGTTGCAGGCTACATATCCTTCAGAAAAATGCATGGCAACACAAAACCTGTTAGTCTATAATTTGTTATGTTTAAAAAAGCAATGTTTAAAAATGACCCTATTTGTGGGCCTTTGTCTTCTGCATTATTTTTGGCTTTGCACAGATTTTTACTGCTATGAGGTTGAGGGATGGAGCTGTTAACAAGCTGATTTCTCTAGTCCAGGGTTTGATTCCTGCAGTCTCAATTTGCCCACTCTGTGACTCTAAACAAATCATTTAATCAAACAATGTTCTATGACAGTTAACATGTCTAGTAAATATCTTCAGGCCTACGAACTTATAAAGATTTTGATAATCTCTGCTTGTTTAAAGCTAACAAATGCACGTGAAAAGGAAAAATTGCAAATTAAGAGTTAAAATTAATCTACAATTTGAAACCTGTATGAAAAAATATAAGGACTATGCTATGGAAATAGCTACAAATGCATGTACATATAAAAACAGTTAAGAAAAATGAAATTTTGGAAGAGTCTGCCCAAGATTCTCAAAAGCTTGCATGGCGTGCAAGATCTGTTAAGGAGCTCAAGTAGGCAATATGTCTGCCGTGTGATCCAGGAATAGCCTGCAGGGATGTGCATGAGCACTCCTGCACTAATCCTGCACAGACTAAGCCCTAGTATGCAAATCACCCCATTTACAGGAGAAAGCTATGCAAATGAGGTGATTTTGCAATCCAGGAAGCTTGCAATAGTCCGTGCAATACTAGTGCTATCTGCAGAAATGTACTCAGTTAGTAACCGAGTACATTTCTGCAAAATCCAAAACGGAGCTGTGACAGCCCCAAATAAAGGCTGCATATCATGTAGTAAGCCTGCCAATGGCCAAGTATAAGGCCATTGGCATTGCAAAAAAAAAAAAAAATACAAAAATCAACTTTTTTTTTAGCCAATCTCGGCTGTTTAAGCGTAGGACAGCGGCGCGCAAACGGGATCAGGGGCAAAATAATAAAATAAACCTAAAATAAGCAGTCTAACTAAAATCACTATTCTACCATGCAATTCAATGGCAGGCAGAAGACAACCTGGCCAGTGAGTAGTGGTTGCTAAGGGGGGAGGCTCAGTGTGAGACATGTAACTATGCATTAGCAGGCAATCCTATGCAAATGAGGGGAAGGATAGTGAATCCTAGTTTTCTCCAGCATGTGCGTCAGGTCCCAACAGTGTAAGAGTAGGAATAGCTTGGTGCAAGCCTAGGAGTTAAGTTATATCATGGGGTGGTGTCAGGCATACTGTAAGTGGATTGGAGCCCTGTGGCTCGAGTTTGCTCCTAGCTTAGCACAGCTAAGCTAGGGGGTGTGTCTAAACCTGCTTAGCACTCTTTACAAAGCCTAAGCAGTTGTGCACACTGCGCACCGGGTTTTACAGGAAGAAAAAAGAGGTTAAACCAGAAAATAGCAGCAGTGTGCACATTTGAGCACTCTGTTTGCACGGCGCGCACACCGGCTTAAACAGGAAGACAATGGAAAGGGAAAACAGCAGTAGGAAGGTAATCAAGGAGAACTAGCTTAGCTGGCAGGTGAAATGCATCAGAATCAGCCAATTACACAGGCAGCAGACCAGCCCAGCCCAGAACACTACTATAAACTATGCAAACACCTTCCCCTCTGGTTTTACCCACACTCTACACCACCAGTGTAAACAAGTGGGGAACTTTTGATACTCACTACAGCAAAATGATAGGGGCTGCAATAGCTATCATGCAACAACTTGTGGAAGAGGCTGAGGGTGGTGAGGATATGAATTCTGTCCATCAACTCACAGTGAGGAGACGGAGAAGAGTGTACAGACCCAGGATAGCCTACCAGGGGCTACATGAGCTGGAGATAGCGGAGCGCTATAGGGTGGACAGGGACCTCCTACAGCAAATTGTTGAGCTGTGCTGGCCACGCCTCACACACAGAACTAATAGACGGGAACCCATCCCAGTGGATACAAAGGTATGTGCAGACCTAAGAATACTAGCTACAGGTACCTTTCAAATGCCAACTGGGGATATGATGGGGATCTCACAGGCATCTTCATCCAGGGTACTCCACCATTTCCTGGATGCCATGTCAGCACATGACAGTGAGCGCATATATTTCCCCAACACCAATGAGGCGTTGGCTAGCAATATGCAACTGTTCCACTAAATAGCAAAATACCCTGAGAAAGTGGGTGCTATAGACTGCACACACATATGCATCAAAGCACCAACAGGTGAGAGGGTAGGGTCTACATCAACCGCAAGGGCTTCCTCTCTATCAACTGCCAGGTCATGTGTGATGCCCAGGGCATAATAATAAATGTGTGTGCTGGCTGCCGTGGAAGCTATCATGATTCCCACATCTGGCATCTGATGCAGCTGTACCAGAGATTTGCCAATGGGGACATCCCTCATGGTCACCTAGTGGGGGATGCTGGATACGCACTGGAGCAGTGGCTGATGTCACCCATCAGAAATGCACACACAACCAAACAACAACTGCATAATGAGGCACACGCACAGACCAGAATTATAGTAGAGCATGTGTTTGAGATGCTCATGCCACGGTTCCGGTGCCTGGACATATCCAGTGGAGCCTTGCAGTATTCATCAGCTACATGTACCCAAATTGTCCTTGTGTATTGCATGCTACACAATATGATCCTGCAGAAACAGCTGCAGCAGGAACAGCATGGGACAGGGCCACACAGCCCCCCCACCATTGTCAAGGCCTGCACAGGCACAGAGTGACTCAGAGGAGGAACAACCTGATTCTGCCCCAGTAGGCAGAAGGAGGTGTGCCCAGTATGCCCTGGCTTTGGCAAAGAGGCAACGCATAGCACATACACTGACACTGGAGGGACCCAGGGAATAACACCTCTCTCTGACTCTCACATGCAGTAAAAGGGATGCCACACATTACACTACCTGTGCCTAACCATGTGTAGGGAGTGCACTATGTGCATCCAACATAGGCAGCCCTGCAGCACCACCCTCAATACTGGGACACCCCCAAGGTAAGTGACTCACACATGCCAGTCAGAGGGGGGTCACATACCCAACAGCAGTCACAGCCAGCAGGACAGGTGTAGACAAACACAAACAAAGGCTGTGAGATGGCCTCTAAATGAAGCCTATGGGTAAACTCCCCCCAGACCTACACAGACAGACTACAGCAGGTCAGGCAGTGGGATGTCACTTCTGAAGGGTAAGAAGTCAGAAACTAATATGTAGGTAATTAAAAGAACTACAGACTGAAATGGAGTACCCAACGTACCAGTATAGTCCTAGCAAATGTGTACAAGTGTCAGGTGCGCCCTCCCCCCTATCCGATGTAGAAATGTAGTCATAATCCGGTGTGCCTCCCCAATCCTGTGTAGACATGTAGAAATAGTCAGGTGTGTCCCCCCAGCCTACGTAGAAATGTAGTAACAGTCAGATGTGCCCCCCACACAATCCTGTGTAGAAACGTAGAAATAGTCAGGTGTGCCCCCCATCATATGTAGAAATATAGTAACAGTCAGGTGTGCCCCCCACACACAATCCTGTGTAGAAACGTAGAAATAGTCAGATGTGCCCCCCCATCATACGTAGAAATGTAGTAACAGTCAGATGTGCCCCCCACACACAATCCTGTGTAGACATGTAGAAATAGTCAGGTGTGTCCCCCCAGCCTATGTAGAAATGTAGTAACAGTCAGATGTGCCCCTCCCCACAATCCTGTGTAGAAATGTAGAAATAGTCAGGTGTGCCCCCATCATACGTAGAAATATAGTAACAGTCAAGTGTGGCCCCCACACACAATCCTGTGTAGAAATGTAGAAATAGTCAGGTGTGTCCCCCTTATCCTATGTAGAAGTATAGTAACAGTCAGGTGTGCTCCCCCCACAATCCTGTGTAGAAATGTAGAAATAGACAGGTGTGCCCCCCCATCCTATGCAGAAATCTAGTAACAGTCCAAGCCAAATGATCAACCGATACCCTACAGAGACAGCATGCTACCTGTAGGTGTACAACACAAATGTCAGCACTGCAGTACAAACTACCTGGACTCGATCCACACATTCAGTACAGATGGCCGTACTGAGCATGCCCACACACTTAGATAAATGAAGGCAATGCAATGTCAGTCAACAACATACTGAAAGGTCATACTAAGCATGCTCACACACTTGAAGGCCATGTCTGCAAACACCAGTGGACCAGACTTATCTGACAACCGCAGATGTTAGTGCAGACACTCCTCAGCATGCACCACTCATGCTTTGCACACACAGTGAATAGGAATAAAGGCATATATGTAAGGACAACACACTATAATAAGCCAAAGGTAGACATACATAGATGTGTGGAATAAGGTGACTGTGACAAGGAGCCATCCAGACTTGTCCCACCCAGCACACAGCCAAAGGGCCATAACCACACGAGGGTCAGATGTCCTCACTGCAGATACTAGCCACCGGTATATGTCAGCATTACACAGTATGTGGTGCACGTGCCAGCTGTGCAACATGACTGTTCATAGGTTCATAGGTAGGTACTAGGCTATTGGCCCTAGTGCCCATATAAGCCTAGCCAAACGATACCCTGGCTTTTGCCACCCAAGAAAAATATTTTGCTGTGCCTCTGTCAAGCAGAGCTACAGAAGTGGTCCCCGGGGTGAATTTTCTATCCCCCATCCAATCATCAAGATTTTTCTTGGAGTGCTAATGAGGAGCTTTGTTTGATATAGATAGGTAACAGCTGTATACACGTACCTGTGAAATATGACCCAGGTTGTGCCCGCATGTGGCGTGTCAACCCCAAGATGAATGGGTTATGGCCCATGCACGCATACAGCCCTTCCCATAGCCCCACTATGACAAGCCTGCTGAGGTCATCCACTGTGAAATATACCTTTGGGAAAATTATATCCCAGTAATCTGTGTGGTGTGTCCCATAAATGCATATTGCTGTAGTGTGATAAACTAGTTAGGTAGGAGTTCAAAACCCAGCCTTGGCAACTGTGTGTGTGTCTGTCTGTGTAGACAGCAATGTTTTTTAGGGTAGTCACACCCCCTACAATTTAGATGTACACCTTTTGCAAGGCTGCTGATGTCATCCACCTAGAAATACACCTCTGGGAAGATTTCAGCATAGTACTCTCCATAGTGCATCCTGTAACTGCATACTGCTGTAGTGTGATAAAGTAGTTAGGTAGGAGTTCTAACATCAGCTGTGGCAACTGTGTGTTTGTCTGTCTGTCTGTGTAAAGAGCAATGCTTTTTAGGGTAGTCACACCCCCTACATTCTATATGTACACCTTTGGCAAAGCTGCTGATGTCATCCACCTAGAAATACACCTCTGGGAAGCTTGAAGTCCAGTACTCTCCATAGCATATCCTATAACTGTGTTCTGCTGTAGTGTGATAAAGTAGTTAGGTAGGTGTTCTAATTACAGACATGGCAAGAATCCAGAAGTTGAACCACACCTAGAGATGAATTTTCCCATCCACCAGCCTCCACCTGTGTGCTGTGTGACCTTGCTGTCCTGATCGATCGATTCTTAATTTCCTCCTGGCCCTGGGTCTGGAGTCTGGACTGTGAACAAGGGATTCCTGGCTGGAGCCTGGGACTTACTACAATAATACAAGCTGCTTCAAGTTTGGAGTTCAGCTGCTTGCATCTTCTTTAACTTAAAATATTACTTTATTAAAACAGCTGGCACTGCTGTTGGTTGTCACTGTGTGTGTGTGTGTGTGTGTGTGTGTGTGTGTGTGTGTGTGTGTGTGTGTGTGTGTGTGTGTGTGTGTCTGTGTAGACAGCAATTCTTTTTAGGGTAGTCACACTCCCTACAATTCAAATGCTCAACTTTGGCAAGGCTGCTAATGTCATCCAGCTAGAAATATACCTCTGGGAAGGTTGTAGCCAACTAATCTCTGTAGCGCATAGCTTAACTGTGTATTGCTGTAGTGTGATAGAAATTCATAGAATAGTTAGGAAGGAGTTCAAACCCCAGCCTTGGCAACTGTGTGTGTGTGTGTGTGTGTGTGTGTGTGTGTGTCTCTGTCTGTGTAGACAGCAATACTTTTTAGGCTAGTCACACCCCTTACAATTTAAATGCACTACTTTGGTAAGACAGCTGATGTCATCCATCTAGAAATACACCTCTGGGGAGATATTAGCCCAGTAATCTCCATAGTGCATGCAATAACTGCATACTGCTGTAGTGTCATGACTTAGTTAGGTAGGTGTTCTAATCCCATACTTGACAAGTGTGTGTGTGTGTGTGTGTGTGTGTGTGTGTGTGTGTGTGTGTGTGTGTGTGTGTGTGTGTGTGTGTGCCTGTCTGTGTAGAGAGAAATACTTTTTAGGGTAGTCACACTCCATACAATTCGCATGCTCTACTTTGGCAAGGCTGCCGATGTCATCCACCTAGAAATACACCGCTGAAAAGGATGCAGCCCAGTAATCTCTGTAGTGTGTACCATAACTGTGTACTGCTGTAGTATGATATAGACCTCTGTTCAGGTTCTGTACCCAAACATGTTGGCTGTGGATGTTTTGTGTGTGCTTCAATGTCTGTGTAGGGAGCAATGCATTTTAGGCTAGTCACACTTAGTACATGTCAAATGCCCTACTGTGGCAATCCTGCCGATGTCATTCATTGTGAAATACACCTTTGGAGAAGGAGTTCTTCAGTAATCCCCATGGTGCATCCTATAACAGCTCCATGCTGTAGTGTGCTATAAGCCTCTGTTAGGGGTTCTATACCCGTACATGTCGGTTGTGAATGTTTTGTGTGTGTTTCAATGACTATGTAGGGAGCAATGCATTTTAGGCTAGTCATACTCAGTACATTTCAAATGCCCTACTTTAGCAATCCTGCTGATGTCAGCCAATGTGATATACACCTTTGGGGAAGGAGTACTCCAGTAGTCTCTGTGACATGTACTATAACTGCATAGTGCTGTAGTGTACTAAACTTCTTAGATATAGGTTTTACTCCCAGACATGACAGGTGTCTGTGTGTGTGTGTGTGTGTGTGTGTGTGTGTGTGTGTGTGTGTGTGTGTGTGTGTGTGTGTGTGTGTAACTTGTACTCTGTGTGGAGGTGGGTGTGACTGTTTGACCCCTGGGCCCAACGTGGAGAGGTTTTTCAAATTTCTTATATGGTGTCCCTAGTATATATCACAGTGTCCACTGTACAGGGATAACAGATGTGAAATAGCCAAGAGGCTGGGGTGCAAATCCATACCCATACATGTGACATCTAGGTCAGGCAATCACAGTTAGCAACCCCAGTATTACCCAGAGCACACTCTTAACCCATGTCTCATGCACACACACACACACACACACACACACACACACACACACACACACACACACACACACACACACACACACACACACACACACATGCCCGAAGCAACAGCCAATATGTGTGTAGTAGACTGCATATTGGTGGCTGATAGCAACTATGGAGTGAATGCAGTGGCCTACAGAGGGCATGACACCCTGTCTATCTGTCCAATAGGCACATACATGCACTGGACACCTGCAACACCTGTGGTGCCAACACATGTGACCCACAAAGGACATACTATGCCTGAAAACATGCCTTGTATGGACTGATGCCACTGACACTAGGGAATGTTGTTAGCATGCTATCAATGTAGGTGCAGTGGTAACCTGCTGTCCATTACCAGTTCCCACCACAGGTGGCCAAGACTGGCACATCTGATGATAATCTGTGTACGCAACATGGGCCCGACACCCCAGGTACAGTTACACATGTCACTGTACATGCATGTGGGAGGTATGCACATCCCAGACACTGTTCATGTCATGGACTAAGGAACAAATACATGGCAAGCAATGCACAGCATTGGCCATATGCAATAGTCACCCAGGTGACTGGATGGTGTATACAATACCCACCTGTGTGGGCAAATGCAGAAACCACAGCCCTGAGCCACAATGCAGACCATTGTCATGTGGCCTGATGTCAAGGTATACCCATCACCTAGCATTGTATAGCCATCTGGCACAGTCAACCACCACATACCCATGCAGAAATGCACCCATGCATGTCAGTACTGCCACACTGTGTGTTTGTGTGTGTGTTGTATGACACGCATGATCACATCCACACTCACTACAACCCCCAGTGGCATACTGAAGCATGCTGTCTGATGTCAGACACCTCTCCATACCTTTTGTCTATATAACCTCCATATGACCCATGTAGTGCATGTGATACATGCACAGTAATGTGTTGTGGCAATCTCACTAGTGATGAATTGTATCCCTGGCCCTTGCAAGTGTGTCAATGTGTGTGCATCCCTGTGAGAGTGTGGTTGTTTTGATGATGGCACCTGTTCATGCAGACAGGCACGTGTACTTCACCTACTGCATAGCTGCCATATCCCTGTTGAAGATGTCACTCACCATCACATATATGTTCTGAGGACTCCATATCAGGTAACCTATGTGGTGCATCCAATAACTGCATAGAGCTGTGATAACACTGCATAGTCATCAGGGTTTGATACCCTGTGCTGGTAGGTGTGTGACACAAGCATGCTTAGGTTTTACTCTCCAACCCCTCCCTGACTTGTCAATGCCTCTGTCTGCCTCTCTCATTCCCTCACTGGTGAATGTGGCAACCTGCACCTACTTTTCTTAGGCAGCAGCATGTGCATTTTAAGTGATGCTCATGATCAGCTGAAGGCCTCTGCATGAATTACAGCACTCCCCTAGCTGATTGCATGTGGAACAGCTGTGGTAACATTCCTATAGCCAATTGCATGGAAACACACTCCAATATCTAGGAACATCATGTTGGTGTTGGCCCTTTTCATTCACTGTGAGCAGGAACTAGATCTGTTGTTTGGCAAACTGCATCTCAGCTAGATTGAGGATCTACCTCTAATGATATACACTGTGGAAACAGGGCAACACACAGGAGGGGGATGTGCCTAACATGACTACAGACTGTAAGTGCTGCTATACTGCATTTGGAGTAATGTTGATTTAACAGTGTGTGTGTGTGTGTGTGTGTGTGTGTGTGTGTGTGTGTGTGTGTGTGTGTGTGTGTGTGTGTGGATATGGCTGTCCTACATGTCTTAATACCTGCCATGTCAGCTCTATGTGTATGAGGAATCCCCATCTGTAGGGTCATCTGCAGACTGGGCAGTGTGTTGTGCATTTGGTTTCATGTGTTACCCACAGATCATCTATCTGTGAACTGCAGAAGGTAGTGTGAGGAATGCAGTCTGTAGATGGTAAAAGCTGTGACAGTTACTGTCCTCATATCCCTCATAGGACATATGTTGCAACAAACCCTGTTACAACAGTAAATGTATGAGGTTATTACAGCAACATGTCATTATTGGCCCTGTGTATGTGCTTCCAGCCACAACTCTGTCAACCTTTGTACATATGTCATGCATTAAGAGGTGCATATGTGCTGTACACCATAATTAGTGTCATCATATCTGATAACAAGCCAGTGAGATATCAGACTGCTACACATGTTATGTACAGTAGGGGTTATATTTCATGACATGACCTGGACATTCTGTGGTTGTTTGTACAGTACTGAGCTCTGTGTACTTATGGTGAATGCTGACAGTGTGTGTATTGTTAATATGTACCTTGGCCTGTGTACAGACTGTGGTAGATGTCATCATCCTAGGCCCCATTCTATCTGATGTTACATGCTGCTCCACTGTATGTTACCATATTGGCTGACATGTTTGTAGGGCCATACACACACATGTCCCATACCACAGACAGGCATCAGACCACACTGTGTAGTGGCCCAGTATATGTAGGGTTAGTATGTGAGTGGCACATATGAGGATGGTGTTGAACAGATAGTCCATATACTGTAATATTATGCTAGCTTACCATATGTGGCTGTGGGTGTGTTCACATTGGTTGTGGTTATGCACTTTCACACAGGTGTATCTTAACCTGTGCTGTGATATGCCTGTAGAGCCTGCTATATATGCAGGTACATGTGCATTCCCCATAGGAGATGTAGGCCAGTGTTGAGCCAGTCTGCCTGTAGCCTGCACAGTGCTTTGCTACATGCCTAGCAGCTTAGTGTACTTACCCAGCGAGGTGTCATCTCCAGATACTTTCCAGATGTACTGCTCCCAGGCCTCCCTTAACAGTCATGTATGTCAGACAGAGTGGTGGGATGCTGTACAGATGTATGTCAATATCTAGTGAGTAGTATGTGACTATGGCACCTCTGTACCAGCAGTTATTATGTGTCAGGACAGACAGAGGTGTGTGAATGCATAACCTATGGGGGCGAATGTATACCAGTCATTATGTGTTATACCAATCTACATGGCTGTTAACATCCATATTGTCAGGCTTGGTCCACATGTTCTGCACTAAGGTGTTCTGTGTATACCTCTGAACTGTACAGAGTGTGTCAGAATGTCCACATCTATTGGCCAATATCTCTTCTGTAGTCCACAGGAGCATTGCATGCTTGCAGCGGTACTGTACTGTGATGCCCTTAGGATGTCTGTCAGTAGCCAGTGGCGCACATGTGAAAAGCAGATATGACCTCCCACACACACCATGTCGATGAAGACAATCCCTATTACAGTAGCAATAGTCTGCTAATATACCTGCTATACATGCCTGACATCCCCTTGCACTATGAAGGTGGGACTATAGTGGCTGAGGTAGGGCTACACCCCATGTTCAGGACATATGGTGAATATATATGTACATATGATTATCCAGATATCTATACAGATCATTTCACATGCACATATCGACATATATAGATGGGTGTGTATATGTACATAGATATGCATATACACACCCAGATATATACATATACAAAGCAGTATATGTCTACACATATACAGATAGAGATACATATGCACACATACGTATACCACATTGCCATGCCTGCCAGCAGTCCACTGCTTTTGTATCCCCCACACATATGGTGGGGCTGGGGCCATATATGTGTGGGCTTCACCTACACAATACATGTGTGCCCATATGCACTCCAGAGGCCAGTGTATGTAATAGTGGTATATGGCCCTATATTAATGAGTCTAGGGGGGATGCACCATACATAACCTAGGCTGTTACAACATGTGGGGGTATCAGGGGGGAGCTGCCTTACGATATCTGAATGTACAGTACCATACATGTCACCTATCCTGACATTACTTACATAAAGTGGGTTACTGCAGGCCTCCTGCCATACAGACTGTTCTGTTTGCCAGTGTGCCTGTGATGGTGTCATTTATGCCTTGTTATGTAACAGTTACATCCCATTTGGTCAACTGAAGTCTTTGCCACCTAGTAATTGTGTACAATTGTGTACATAGTGTAGAGAGAGGCTGCTGGACTATACACCTGCATCACTTACTGTTGATTGTGTGGTATCCTTTGGCGCAGTCTGTCTTTACTAATGTACGATTTGAAGGGTTTGGCCTGGACAGTAACAGTTGTGGACCTTTCCAGACTACTGTATTAGTATAACTGTTTCACAGTTGCATTAATCTGTTGATATGGATGTCAGTGTCTGAACAGCTATATGACATGGCATATAAATCTGCAATAGTACACTAATAAAGGTATTCTATTTCTGAAAACCTGTGTGTGGTGTTTATCCTATGACCTCTCTGTGGGTATATGTTGCAGGCAACGGATGTCATTTGTATGGCTGGCTCATCCAGTGTCCAGTTGTTAGGGCATTAACTGTAGGCATAGTGGCTGTACCGTATTGTGTGCGCCTACTACATAAGTATCTTAATGTACATATCTCTGCATGTGTAGTCACAAGTATATCTATATATATATATATATATATATATATATATATATATATATATATGTGTATATGTATATATATATATATATATATATATATATATATATATATATATATATATATATATGTGTATATCTGTATCTGCATATATGTGTCTGTGTATATGTATCCTGGGGATGTTGACAGCTTCCACATTTTACATTTCATATGTGAGCCGCCAGACTGTACTGCATGATATGTTATCAATACCAGTCTAACATCTTACAGGTGGGATGTAGCAATGTTAACATCATGTGCCCATGTTGTGTCAGGTCCTGGTTATGGGATCTGAAATACTTGGTAGTGTATTGCAGGGCGGATTTGTTTGTCTGTGGGGGGTATGCCAATTCGTATAAGACGTATATTGTTTGGGGCCTCACAACCCCAGTAATGGTGCATGTGGACATATATGTTTCTGTTAATCTACCATTGCTATCTACAGATGTATGGCCATATATACCTATATAGGTAAATATATTTGCTTACATATACATAACTATGTCCGTATATACCTACAGAGATATATATATCTGTGTACATGTATGTAACTTGCTTTGTATATGTAGACATATAGGTGTTGACATATATATGTGTAAATGTAGGCATTTGGATGTATATATGTTCATATATATTCATATATATGTACATATTTCTAAATAAATAAATAAATATATATATATATATATATATATATATATATATATATATATATATATATATATATATATATATCAGCACCTCCACCGCGGGTATATATATATATATATATATATATATATATATATATATATATATATATATATATATATATATATATGCGGTGTGGAGTGCTGCAGTAGCACTGTCGCCTCACAGTAAGATGCTGGAGACATGCGTGAATGGGCGTACCTTCGTTGAAGGTTGTGCGTCAGGCCTGGCAAGCCGGAACGTAAAAATCAACTGCCAATCATTAGCGGACCGGAGTTCCGCTGTGGTAACCCCTAACCGGGAAAAGCCGAAAGACACAAATATATATATATATATATATATATATATATATATATATATATATATATATATAGATATGTTGTATCTGTTTAGATATTAATATATGCACACACACACATGCATCTACATGTTGGTATACATTCTTTGTACTGTTGCATGACTGGGCTGGATGATATGTTTGTGAAGACAACAAATTTATGTATACTTGTCATGGCTTCATGGTAAATCACTTTGTCTATGGTGTGTAGGGTCCTGGGTTTGAGCCTTGCTAAGGCTGTTTATTTTGCTGCTGGGCAGAACACAAGCCGTTGGATACAGAGTGATTAATGCACTTTAACGCAGATGTAAGCGGGCTTGCATGGCTTTGCGCATAGGTAAACACTGCTAACTTTCTGTTACTAATTCTTACACTCAGCTTCTAAATTGCTTAACGTGTGTAGGCATTGCTTATCCCTGTGCAAACAGGCTTAAACCCGCTTACTGTTGCTTAAAAGTGCTTACTCCCGCTTACCCCCGTGCTAATTTCTTTAAAAGAAAAGAAAAAAGGGTTGATAGGAAAGTGGCGAAAACAGGGGTACAAAGAGGGAAATACAGTAGGGAACATAGCCAGGGATGTGCAGGAAGGGTGTAGGGAAGGTCCATAGCTGCCCATTTCTTCTACAGCAACAGCTGTGCATATACACTGAATTTGGAGGTAGATTTGGACATTCAAACCCCTGGCTAGGGGGTGAGGGCAACAGTAATTTGTTGTGATGCCAATTAGACCAGATTACATTTGTCCAGTGGACATGTGTGCAAAATGGACAGCTTTGTATGGGGCGAGATTTTTTTGTGGGAACAGATTGACCCTTTTTTTTTCAGGAGAGAGTAGGATATTGGTGAGGGATAGTAGGTATATTTGGGGAGGTAGGTTGAGTAGGTTCACAGACAAGACAAACAAGATGCATACAGGGGTGGTATATGACACATGGGGGATAAACACCTTGGACGGGAGGGGTGTTTGGAAGTTGCAAACCCATGATTCCCCAAATGGAAACAGTGGGACTGAGGTCCCCACCCATGGGCAGTCATCACCGCACCTTCACGGCCCCAAAGGTGGCTGTGCTGGGGGCTAGGTAGGAGGGGCAGGCTCACCCTCTAATTGTGCCATGCGGCCCTCAAGCTGGTGTAGCTTGTCTTTAATCTCTTTCTCGAACTCACTACACACAATGATCTGGAACTGATGGCAGATGACAGGTACCTCTCCACCCCCACTCCCAGGGGGGAGCTGAGCCCCATCCCCTGTGGTGGTTCCACCCAATGGTGGTGCAGGGCCAATGGAGGAAGAGGTACCAGGCTGGGCCTCAGACATGCTGGCGCCTGGTGCCATGGTCAGCTGAGGTCGGACAGGTGGGTCCACTGGGACTGGCCTTCCCATACGAGCTATGATGTTGCAGTTTTAAGAATGCATATATGGGACAACAGTGGCCATTACAACAGCATGCAGGTTTCATTGATGGCAACAGGCCACCAATATGGGAGTATTTTAACATGGCACATGCATAGAACAAAATGTGAATATTTATAAGCCAATAGGACATATGTCCCAACAAAAGTTTGGGGTGTACAATTACCCATTGAGGTGTGTAATTAGGTTATTGTAGCACATATGGTGGGGGTGAGAGAGAGAGGTCAATTAACAACTAATATATCCCTGTAGTTTCACACCTTTCTTAGTCACTGCAGTGATCTGTCTCTTACATGTATTATTACACTACCCAATGTCCTTACTTTGTACAATGGTATGTTTGTAGATTAGTATCTATGTGCACTGTGTCTTATGTATAGTCTACACCTCTTACCTGTTATAGCTGTTGAGGAAATCATTGTTAACACTACCTGACAATTTCTACATATACTCCCAGATTCCATGCTTGAAGACAAGTATATAAGTCGACTGTGTTGTACCTGCAGTCTACACCTCTTACCTGTTATAGCTATGGATAAAATCTTTGTTAACACTAATTGACAGATTCTACACATACTCCCAGATTCCATGCTTGTAGACAAGTATATGAGTGAACTGTGTTGTAACTACAGTCTACACCTCTTACCTGTTATAGCTGTGGAGAAAATCTTTGTTAACATTACCTGACAAGTTCTATACATACTCCCAGATTCCATGTTAATGTTATACACATACCTAACAATCCATTATTGCACACACTCTGGTCAAAGCTTGACAGGATGCAGGTGTTAATGTGACATATTTTGGAATAGCTGCCATACACTTTAGGTGAGATACTACAATGACAGGTTTGTTTTCGTATACATTCTCTGACTATATTCAGGTCAGACTATCAGTTATATGTCAGTATAAGCTGCCTACATTTCTTGGATCATCACACTGATTTGTCAGGGGAACAGGTTACAGGGCAGCAGATTTGGGCCATTTATCTGGACATGCTGGATAGATCAGAACAGTTGAGGGGTATGACTATGCATACAGCTTACTACCTGAACATTCTGCCACAGTCTGTACAGTTGATGGTTATGATTATGCATACAGCTTTCTATCTGAACATTCTCACAAACTCTGTACAGTTGGGTATGATTATGTATACAACTTACTACCACTCCCAGGATTCAAACCCCTTCTGTGTGTGGTAAA
Source organism: Protopterus annectens (assembly GCF_019279795.1). NCBI lineage: Eukaryota > Metazoa > Chordata > Ceratodontiformes > Protopteridae > Protopterus > Protopterus annectens. Next base: position 1,634,616,383 of record NC_056729.1, read on the forward strand.
ATTATTATAGTTGGCATCACAGTAAACTCTACTATCAGGGAATTGGTGTGAAGCATTCCAATGTTTTCTGTCTAGGTCTCCCTCAGTTGTACAATATGACTGACCTCTTGGGACTTCCAACATTGTTATACTGAACTTCCTACACATTTTATCTGTGTTCAACAGTGTGGGTAAGACTGCTTAATACAACAGTACTATGTATAGAATGCAACACTACAGCAATATATGAAAGGAGAATGTACACGAGCACTCCAGGGGTTATACTTTTATTCACAAGATATTACATCTTTATTTCCACACAACCTATATGACAGTCTTCCTGCCATATTGTCTAGTTTATTCAGTACATCCCATAAACAATACATTTTTATACTGGTACAGCACTTTCTAGAACTGTTATATTTATTTTTTATGACAGTACATGCAGGATTATTACTAACCTGCTCGCGATGCAGCCTTTGCAGCCTAGCAGCATGGGCTTGCTGGTTCGCACCCCACTCATCTGCAGCTGTCAGAGAAATACAGTAATATTTAGGCATTACCTATCCATAGTATACACAAGCTAGGCAATCATTATCTACATAGTAGAATGGGTACTTGCTCAGTGCTGGGGCATTGACCATCTGCCTTGATTCTTGGATCCACTGCTCCAAGAGCTTCCCCCCTCCACCACTTCAGGTCAGCATGGTGATGCCTGACCTGCTCACCAGTCCGGGGGATACCAGTGGCACTGGCGAGGTCACGGGCGAGACTGTCCCAGGCCTCCACTTTATACTGAGAGCCCTGGTACTGACCCTGCAGTAGTCTCTGCTCATGGTGTTTTACCAGGAGCCATACCATGAATCTGGACTCCTGGATGCCCCAGCTCTGTGCTGTAAATTGAGTGCCTTCCCCAACTCCAGCCATTCTGCCTACAGTAGGGAGCTGCAACCAGTTATGAGAAGTATTCACGCCTGTGAGGTTTAAATACACCCGATTTCCTGCACTTTCCCATGATTGTATGGTTTTGAAAAGGCCTGCTTACCTAATGTTGACATTGCTTAAAGGGGTATACCACTGGGCAGATTGAGTTAGCCAGCCTATACATTGCTTGCACCATGTAAGCTGAGCTGTGCAATGCTTAATATTTAATTAGCATTATATTTTCCTTTTGGCATTGATCTATTATTTGTTACATGTTATATCTGTGTCTGGTATCTGTGATTCATGTGTACGTACACTATATGGGGTCCTGGGGACTTCAACACTTTATTACAATAACACCTCACATCTGGCCTTACTGCAGTACTCCAGTTCCCATATTTATGTTATATAGCAGGTTATACAACATCACACTGTACTTAGATTCCTTTCACATGTTCAGTTTGATTTTCCTATGGTGAAGATGTGTTTGTTGAAACCTCAATCTTATGTACTGCTATGATGGCTTAGTGGTTAACTATTGTGACTGTGGTGTACAGAGTCTTGGGTTTGAGCCTTGGAGAGGCTGTTTATTTTGTTGCTGGGCAGAACACGGGCCGTTGAATACAGAGTGATTAAGGCACTTTAAAGCAGTTGTAAGTGGGTGTGTACGTGTTTGCGCGGCCGTAAACACTGCTAACTTCCAGTTACAGTTTCTTATACTCATTTAGCTTCCACATTACTTAATCTGTGTAGACAGTGCTTACCCCCACACAAACAAACTTAAACATGCTTACTAGTGCTTAAATATGCTTACTACTGCTTATTTGTGCTTAAACCTGCTTACTAGTGCCTTATTCATTATGACACTGATACTCCACATGTACATTTCATGCAGTACTCCAGTTCATAAATATGTGTTATTTAGTGGGTTTTGCAACAAAAATGTAAAATACACTGTGCTGCAGTGGGACTCAAAAGGTGAATGCCTGCTCATTAGGCAAATTATCTGCCCACTACACTATTGCTGTACTGCTTCATTTACATATATTGTCCTTGTTATCCTCTTCAGCCTTTTAAGCTGCTTTAACCATAGCTAAGCAGTTAGCTGTACTCAAATTTTTAAAAAAACATAAATACAAGGCTTTCTTCATTTAATTTTCAAGTACTGTTGCTGTTGTACATATGGGGGACTGTTGGTGGGGATATGCGGACACCTATGAGCGGTCTAGCTCATTTCTTACCACTTTCTGTTGTTCTACATTGCAGGGGAGTGTTTATTCTAAGAGCTCTCAGACATGCCCCTTGCACTCGTACATGCTCTGTGTAAGCCTAGGAGCCTGGGCAGCGCGCCTTATTAATATGCATGGCGTGCTGCCATCCTGCTCCTAAACAGTCACTTCCATGCAGAACTAAGCTAGTCCTGCACGGAAGTTTAGTAAGTTTAGTAAATCCGGGGATCTGCGTGTGACTGGGTCTAGAAGGTTGTGAAAGGAAATGCAAATAAAAGTTGGCATAAATGCAATCAAATTTTCTTTACAAAACCTACTAGTTTTAGAAATTAGACAATCTGATATTCTTATACAAAGGTTAATACATTTTATAATTTACAGCTATCATTGGAAGTGTGGGCTAGAGACCGTTTTAGAAAAAAAATGTTTTCAAGCCAATAGTTACAAAGTTGCCATCCTTTCGGGACTCAATGTTCAGAAAACAGTAGTTCATAAATAAGCAAATAAATCCCAAGGAAGCTTTTTCAGCTCCAGAGGGAGTGAATGAACAGGACAACATGCAGACCTAAAGGTACCTGTAATGATATGCATTGTTTTTGATGTGATGCATTTCTGCCTTTTTTATCACATAAGTGTATGCAAAGATAAACTATGCATGGCAGCATTTGAAACTGCATTGTCCTTTTTGAGCCCAGTGTACTATTTGTTTATACTGCAAATTGGACTTGGGTGGAATCCATATAATAATATGTTTCCTGTACTAGAAAGATGGAGACAACGTATAGGGATGTTTGATGACTCACAGAGGGAACACATTAATTTCACATTTTTTATGAACTACTTTCTTCCTGTGGGTGATTGCATAACATTGCTTCATATAAACTGGTTGTAAGTCATGCACCCTGCATACCTTCTAAACTCTTTGAGCAAGAAATCTGGACAAAGACTAAAATAGCAGGGGGACAAAGACCCAAAATAGGGACAGATTTTAAATATTGCCCTTATAAACCTAGAAAGTTGCTAGAATAACAGGATTTGTGTTAGCATGTATTTTCTGAAAAAAATGACATCTGAAACACAAATGTACATCATTATTTAGTTATCTCAATCCTCAGTGATTTGCCAGAAAACCACAGATTTTGTGAGGAACAGAACAAATATATGAGAAAAAAATCTGGAGAGTTGAGAGGTATGCTACCATATCACTAACAATATGACTTGTTATAGAAAATAGCTTAGAAAGACTTTTGTGATGGGCTGAAATGTCTTCTTGATGTTGAACAAGTAAGTATTCTGTTTTACACTTTTAATGTATAGCTGTACAGTGATACGTATCACTTGTTGTTGTATGACTGCAGCTGAAGGATAGTGCCTATCATCATTATGGTGGTAATGACTGTTTTAACCTGACTCTAACTCTACATTTCTACTACTGTAGATAATCATATCATCTGAACTATTGTGTGGTATGCATTGTAATTATAGCTGAACTGCTTTAATAAATTGTTTTGCTTAATTATCCTGTCCACAGTACTACTAGTTGTATATTTCTTATCTATACAGTCTACTGAACTACATTTGCGTATAGGCAAACACATGATTGCCTTTACCTGTGTAGAGTGACCTGGAAAATTACACATACTGTTTTGTCTTTCTCTGTATTAATCTAGAGACTAAGACTAATTTCTCCTTAAACTTCTCTGCATCTTCATAGACGTATCCACCCTAGCAAGCTACACAGTGTGAACTGCGGCCAGCTAATACAGCATCCTATAAGCTAAACTGCAGCCAAAACCTTCTAGTCTAACTTACAATGTATGTGTATCTTTAAGAGTAAAACGTTTCTGCTTTGTGCATTCCACTGGTCCCACACTGCCCAATGCCAAGCCATCCTAGCTCTGTGTTCCCCTCTAAGCTGCTATATCCCATTATTATCTCTGTTTATTCTACCTCTTCTTATCTTCCTTATCTATTTTCTGCTACCTGCATGCAGAAGCATATCTACTGTATATCATACATTTTCCTTTTGGCAAAGTTTAGGAATTTTAAGGTAAATAAAATGTTAACCATAAAAACAAAACAAGGAAACAATACTGTATCTATTGTAAATTGTACCTACCTACTGATTGTTTCTGGTGGCTCTGCTCTTAGAGTTAGGTCCAACTCAATTTGTTCACCCTCCCTCCTCTCAGACTCACTCTGCTCCCCTACCCTACCCCCATTCTAACCAACCCCCTGTTTCATTGACCTTATACTCCCATAGACTTCTCCCCCAGACATCATCACCCAATCAACCAGTCCCCATCCACCTTTGCCCATCCATTCCACAACCACACCCAAGTATCATCCAAGTGCCAATAATACTTTAAACACCAACCAATTTCCCCAAACATCTTCACACTACGTATTTCACCTCTACCTTAAATCCTCTTTCAATTGCTCTTCAAAATGCCCAATACCACACAGATAATTATTTTTATTTTCTATCTTAGCACTCCTCTTCTCATACTAACCCAAGCCACCTCCCTCCACAGCATGCAATTCTCATTATCTTAAAGAACTCCTACCTGAACTACAGCAACAACATCCAATATACTTAGCTTCTCTAATATCTCATCATCTTTATTCAGTTGTAGTAATGTATACACCAGGAAGTACAGAGCTGCCCCCATCAATAACAGACTCAAAATAATTCCCTATACTTTAGCTAAGTTCTCTTCTAAGTACTACTTCTCACACTTTATAAATCATCTCTTGTTACTATCTCAAAGTGACAACATACATTCAAATCTCAGGACTCCCCTCTCTCCCAATATCAGCCATACCCCCTCTCCCTCCTCTAAATCCCCTACTAACACTCAAAACACATTAATTGTAAAAATCAGCTTACAGAGTATTTGTAACAAAATTACATACTTTCATGCATGGCTCTCTCAATATGCTGCTGATTACATGGCTGTTCGAAAAACTTGGCTAAAGCCACATATATCACACACAGAAATAGTTCCAACTGATTACAAGATCCCACAAAAAGATATAATTCAAAAGAAAGTAGGGGTATAGCTTTAGAAAGGGGTATAGCTTTAATCTACCACAACTCCTTAACCATAACATCCTTTCCTAAACCTGTCCCAACCTTTGGCAAGATGAAAATCTTACTAGCATCATTACAAATAAATAATCATAAATCAGCTCAATATATTCCCCCAGGACAAAACATCCCTATTCTTGAAGATTTTCTATCTTGGACAATCCAAAATATATCCAACGAAACTGCCATTCTAGGGGATACTAACATTAATTGGCAAAATGTAATCTCAAACTCCCCAACTAATTCTGTTAACCTGCACAGGTATATACAGCTTGTCATATGCCCTACACAAACAACAAACAAGCAACCATACTTCATCTTGGATTGTGTGCTAGTCTCAGATCCACACAAATTTTCCAACAATGGCACCCTCACTGATATTCTAAGTGACCATTTATCAGCTTTAACACATAGAACCCATACTCAGGTAGCCAAATCTCACTCATATAGAACATCTAGAACCCTATCCAACTTCAACCAAATAACTTTCAGTAACTCCCTATAAACCCAAAATTGGACCCCACTAAAACAGCCTTAGAAGATGCTGGAAACTATTTTAATAAGATCTGCCTTGATACCCTAAATTCTTTAGCTCCCATGCAGTACAAAATAACAAAACTTAATTGTGCTTTGGCTTACAAAACCAACAAAACAGATTCTTCTTTTCAGTGACTGAGTCTGGAAAGAATGGTGTAAAAATAAAATCCAAGCCACTGAAAGCAACTTCAAACATATTCATAACAAAGCCAAGAAATTAATTTTAGATGACAAAAAATATTTTTCACAACAATTATTTACTCAAAGTAATAACCCAAACAAATTCTGGAAATCAGTCTCTTAGGTTCATAGGTTCATAGGTTCATACTAGGCTATCTGCCTGAGGGCATTTACAAGCCTAGCCCCAGTTTTTTTTGCTTTTTACCCCTTTTTAGTATGGGGAACTATACCCATTATTTTGCTGTGCCTCTGTTGAGCAGTGACAATCCTGGGACCACACAAAACCCATCACCATCCCCTGATAAAGACCCACTAAAAATAGCCCACATGTTCAATTCCCACTTTATTGACATTATTCTTATACTTGTCAAAGAACCCCCACATATAACAAACAGCCCCCAAACAATAAAATAAGTACCTCAAACCCAGATCCTGAGAATCCCAGCCACATCCCTCACTCCACAAAGAAACCATTAACTATAACCCAGTAACTCCCATATTCTCCCTAAAAACAGTGCCCACCTCTCTAGTATTTAAATTGCTAACTAAACTAAGACCATGCTCCATATCTGCTGATAACCTCCTCTATGAATACTTGAAACTTGGTGCTGACACAATAGCCTACCACATCAGCATTCTAATTAACCGCTCCATCTCAGAAACCACAGTCCCTCAAACTTGGAAGAAATCCATCATAACCCCATTGCACAGAGGTGGGAATACTAATGATTTAATTAACTATCGACCCTTTTCCATTCTCTCACTGTTATCTAAAATATTGGAAAAGTGTATATACACTCAACTACTAAAACACCTTTCTGACAATAATCTCCTCTCCCCAAATCAACATGGCTTTCATCTGGCACACAGTACTACTACGGCCTTACTTTCCTTTACTGAAACTGTGAACAAAGCTCTGGACTCTGGTCTATTGACAACAATAGTCTTATTAGACCTATCCAAAGCTTCGAAAAAATCACACACTAAACTACTCCAACAACTAGCAACATTAGGATGCTCCAAATATACCCTTACCTGGTTCACCAACTACCTGAACAACAGACAACAACCTGTCAGATGGCAAAATAATCAATCTAGTTATCTGGTTAATAAGCCAGGATTACCCCAGGAGTCCATTCTTGGACCTTTTCTTTTTAATGTATTTATAAATGATCTCCACAAAGTCTCCCTACAAAGTTCACTCATCCAATATGCTGACAATTCTACTATCATATCCTCTGCTAGCAACTTCCCATATCTCCTAAAAATAACACAAAATGCCTTTTCAGCCTTAGAAACTTAACTAAATGGAGGACATCTACTACTAAATCCCAAAAAATCTAAGTTACTACTATTTTCTTCTGAGCCACATCTACAGGACTTTAAAATTTACTCCCAAAACAACACTGAAATTGAAGCAGTGACGACAGCAAAATTACTAGGCATTACCATTGATGACAAACTATCCTTCAAATAACATATTCTTAATACAATTAAAAAAAACACACATTTTAAACTAGACAAGCTATGCAGACATAAACTCTACATGAATGTACCTCTTAACCGTGCTAAATTCCTCAGTATTTACCAGTTTTGATTGCAAAATAATAGGGTGTCACAAATTTCTGAGTCACCCTTTTAATTCCTGAATTTCCCTGGGTTTTTTCAAAATTTTTTTTCAAAGTTGATGCTGATGTCATCACATGCAGGGCATACGAGATGATGTCAGCTTCGTGAGGCAAACTGCCAACCTGTTGGAAAGCAGAATTCAGCTGAGGGGTGGGCTTGGAATGTCTGTACACTCCCTCTGTGTTTATTTTCGTTCCTACTCATTGTAGACGTAGTTTGTACATGGTGGTTGAACAACTGTGAATAAGACTAAGAGAATGAAGTTGAAGTGAATGAACAAACCCCTGAACAGCTGGATTATAATTTCTTTAGCAGATCGGGATGGATGCGAACAGGCAGTGTGCACACACACACACACACACACACACACACACACACACACACACACACACACACACACACACACACACACACACACACACACACTCTGACAACCAACAGCAGTGCCAGCTGTTTTAATAAAGTAATATTTTAAGTTAAAGAAGATGCCAAGCAGCTGAACTCCAAACTTGAAGCAGCTTGTACTATTGTAGTAAGTCCCAGGCTCCAGCCAGGAATCCCTTGTTCACAGTCCAGACTCCAGACCCAGGGCCAGGAGGAAATTAAGAATCAATCGATCAGGACAGCAAAGTCACACAGCACACAGGTGGAGGTTGGCGGATGAGAAAATTCATCTCTAGGTGTGGTTCAACTTCTGGATTCTACAGGTAAAAATACTTAAAAAATTGTCACTAAATTCAGCATTGCTTAATTTAAATGCAGTATGCACCATATATATATATATATTTGAAGGACAAGAACAACATAATTTTCTGGTTTAGTTATTTAACAGAAAGGGAAGACAAACAATTCATAATCTCTCAGGGAGTCAGGGACAGTCCTAAAGGAATACTCATCAGCTCTTATATTTCTTATTCCCAACAGATCAGGATTTTTTGGGGTGATTGTTGTAGTTTTGTACACCAACTCTCTCTGTATTTGACACTACAGTTAGTAATGCAGGCCTATGGTACTAATGTAGCATTTTATACAGAGGTCAAGGGTCCCATAAGTAACAGAACCAGAATCTGGAAACTGCAAGGGTTGGCACACCTCATTGCAAACAAACCTAATTTTCCAGGATTTTAATTATTTATAATTTCCTAACTTTCTTAAGTTTTTGTAACAACCAGTCAGTCATTGTCCCTTCTACCAAAATTAAAACCTGCAGCCATTCTTTTCTTGGTAGAGTATAGCTACATTTTCTCCATGAGCAGTAGTCCATGATTTGTTCTTCATTCTGATTCATTATGCCCCATATGAACGTTCTTGAATGATTTGATTTCCATTTCCAATATCCTGACTGATGTAAGAACTAATCATTAATAGTAGCCTTATGATATGAGTTGTGAAGAGTTATTCCCTGTCATTCCATTCCCTAAGATGATTACTTTTAAAACAAACTCAGTTCTTTTAAGAGAGGGTCAAACGTTGGTAACAGTTAAGACTAAGGCCTCAGGAATTAGGACAGCTTTGACCAAAACTTTACCAAGCTGCCCAAATCCTGTACCAGTTTCATAGCACATATTTCTTCACAGCATTTTTTTACAAATGTTCAGCTCAGACAGATAACAAAATGCCCCCAGGTTTCATTTGATACTTTTAGACTATTGTCTTTCACTTTCAAATTCAGAAAATATTCACATTTCAAGGATTAGATGATTTCCTTCACCATTTATCCTTCTTTTGTTCTTCTCGTTTGATAAAGTGACTCCTGACCTGCTTTAGGGAGTTCTTTTACTCTCCTCGTCTTCTTTCTTCCTTCTTTTTCTCTGCCATTTGATTAAGGTGTTTGTATGGCTGACTGCTGACCAAAATGATACACTCCTTATAGTCTTTTCAAAGGAATTCTCCTTCTAAGAAACAACACGTAAGTAATTTGTCTTGGAGAAAATCCAGATATCATCTACTATTCAGTTTGAAAGTAGTTTACTTCATGTATTATTAGACTTAGGGAAACCAAATGACCTTGCATATTTATGAACAGATTCTTTCTAAGCAGACAGACACTTTTCAACCTGGAACTTCTTCAGCACTGAAATTTACCCAGTATTGACATCAAAGTCTCCAAAAGTAGCAGCCTTGCCTGGAGAAAAAAAAAAAACATAGGTCATAAAAGCAACCAAATATATTTCTCCTCTGTCTTCCTTCCTATCCATGCAGTGCAGTCAAAACACACACATAGCAACACAAAAAACACACCTACATTCATGGACGCTGTCAATAAAAATCTGCTCAAGCAACAGAGACCTCCAAAGCAGAAACACAAACAACCTCCACCCCCCCCAACACAACCCAAATGACACAAAGCCCACAAACTCAGTGTGCCACTCAACCACAGCCCATAAGGCATAACAATGTACCCAACACTCTAGTCATAGGTGACTCTATAGTCAGGCACACTGCTGTTCCACTCACCAGGCTAAACAAGGTGAAAGTTATTGTCAGCTACCTGTCGGGTGCTAGGATCCACCACATAATACACGCACTCAGCTCACTCCACAACAAGTACAAATATGACTGTCATTTTCCATGTTGGTGTGAATTACCTGAGACGTACCTCCCTGGACTACATGAAAAGAGACATGGAGGAGCTCTCTGATCTTGTAGCCCAGGTAGGTATGACCCTAGCCCTGAGTATCATCCTGCCATCACCCAGAATGATACCACAGTACAAGGACAAAATGATTGACTTCAATAATTGGCTAAGCTTCTGGTCTCATTCTAAGGGGATCCAGTATCTGTCTTCATGGGATGACATGATCGACAGACCATGATGTTTTGCCAGAGATGGCTTGCACCTGTTGCCCTTGGGATTCTGGATACTGGCAAAGGCTCTTGCCACCCCTATAGTGCCTTTTTTAGGCAAGGTTCAAATGACAAATTCACCACCGTAACAGATACAAGCAAGCAAAATCTGAGGGTAATGCTACTCAATGCTAGAAATCTAAACCTCAAAATGCATTCACTCGAGGCACTCCTTAAAATGGAGAACATTGAAATCTGTGTAGTGGCAGAGACCTGGTTCAAGGCACCAGAGAGCACCCCTGCATTACCAGGCTATAAGTCATACCACACCTTTCAGCCACCTAACCTGGGCGAAACACTAAAGGCGGAGGCGTGTCCATATTTAATAAGGATATTCACACCTCCAGACTAGTTGCTCAGCATAATGCATCCGAGATTATCCAAGTGCAACTAACTCTGGGCTAGACCGCAATCCAAAGTGTAACTTGCTACAGACCCCCCACCATACCCCAGGATTCCCGTTCCTCATTTCTTGATACACTGTTAAATATTAGGGTACAACCCAACACCCTAATAATGGGCGATTTCAACTACCCACCATTAACTGGGAAAACTACTCATGTACCAACTCTTTTGCTCAACATTTTTTGGAATTCATAAATTCTAATGCCTTGGATCAACTTATCCACACCCCACCAGGGGCAGCAATATCCTAGACCTGGTCATTTCCAACATGGGCGACCAGTGTTCCACACCAGAGGTCAATTCCTCATTTAGATCCAACCACAAACTAATCAGCCTAGACATGCACATCCTGCCCCCACCCCCCCCATTAAGGAAACCACCGTAAAAAAATTTCCAAAGCCAACTTCACGTTTCTTAAGACAGAAGTGGCAAACTTCACAACACCCATGCAGATGGACAATAGAGGTATGACTGCTGAATCCTATACAAATGCACTTTATAAGCACGTACACAACTGCATGGATCGTGGTATCCCTAACAGAACCAAGATGCTATCCTCCAAAAAAAGGAAGCCAATCTGGTGGTCCCCTGCCATAAACAAACTCTACAACAGAAGAAAGAAACTTTTGAAAAGAAGAGTAAAATCCCATGATTGGAGGAACTCCCTATTCAGCCTCAGTAAGAAGCTGAGATTCCTCATAAAATCCTCCAAAGCTAGCTATGAAAACAAAATCGCCACTGATTCTAAAGACAACCACAAATCATTCTATAGCTATGTCAACAATCTCAATGGCAACACTCAGATCTGCTCTGAGTTACAGCACAATGGAACTAAATATACACAACCAACTGATATTGCCAACATCCTGGCAGATATGTTCAGTTCTAACTTTACCCACCTCTCACCCCATAAAGGGCCCATCTCTATACTGGAAGAATGCAAAGTTCCTGTAATCATGGCTGCACAGGTAAAAACCACACTCTCCAAAGACAAGAACACAGCATCCAAGGGATCTGACAACATCCCAGGCTGCATTCTACATGAACTACAGAATGAACTGGTGGTACCCAAGTACCAAAATCAATCATAGCCTCACCTCAGGCTTTCTGCCCACTGAATGGTGCAAAGTGACGGTTATCCCACTCCACAAAGGGGGAGCCACCACTGATTCCGGGAACTACCACCCCATTAGCCTAATGAGCCTGGTCTGCAAGGCCTAGGAATGTATCATCATGGAACTTATAAACAAAGAGATTGGTAATCTCCAAACTCTGAACCCCACCCAGTTTAGGTTTGTAAAAGGCAGATCATGTCTCCTAAACCTGATAGACTTCTTTGAAGCAGTCACCAAAGGCGTAGATGAGGGTAAGGTGGTTTACACAGCTTATCTAGATCTCACCAAGGCTTTTGACACCATCCCCCACTCTGGAATTATAGATAAACTCACTAAACTAGGTATAAATCCCTATGTCACAAGATAAGTTGCCAACTGGCTCACTGTCAGAACCCACACTGTGAAAGTAGCAGACTACAAATCCGACTTCAGACCAGTGACAAGTGGAGTACCGCAGGGTTCAGTCCTGGGTCCCCTCCTGTTTGGTATCTACTTTTCTGAAGTACAGGCTAACACAGAAGGTCTTTGGCTAACGAAGTTCGCAGATGACTGCAAACTAGGAGCCATAACTGAAACTCCTAACAATGTGGACATCCTACAAAAGGGCCTCACTGAGATAGATGCCTGGTGTCAAAGCCATAGCCTCAAGCTCAATGCCAAAAAGTGCATTGTCATCCCCTTAGGTAAAAACTATATACTCATGAGCTACCATACAGGTGGTAGTCTACTTAACACCGAAAGTGTGATAAGAGACCTTGGGACACAGGTGGACAGTAGTCTCTCCTTTGATAATCACATCACCACAGTAGTCAGGAAATCCTTCTACGTGGCACACCTCATCGCAAAAGGTTTCTCATCCAGGAAAAAGAGTTCATTGTTCCCCCCTACTCATCACTCATTAGACCCATTATAGAGTACAGCGCCCCTTTTGGTATGTACCTCACAAGACATCTACAACAACTGGAAAGGCCACAGAAATGCCTCCCAAAGAGTATTACCGGCCTCAAACAGATGCCCTATGCAGACCATCTCAAAAAACTCCAGCTTTACTCCGTCGCATATTGCCTACTCAGAGGCGATCTCTGCCTAACATACAAAGCTCTGTCAAACCCAGAGTTGTTGGACATGCTCCACTTAAAGAAATCCCAATCCCTCTGAGATACACACCTTAGGGACTTAAACCTTGTCTCCACAATAAATAGAACATGCCAGAGGGATAGATTCCTGTCCCAGAGACTTCCCATACTCTGGAACAAACTACCTATCTACATCAAACAAAGCTCCTCATTAGCACTCTTCAAGAAAAATCTTGATGATTGGATGGGAAATAAGAAATTCACCCCGGGATCACCTCTGTGGCTCTGCACGACAGGGGAACAGGAAATAATTTTCTTGGGTGGCGAAATCCAGGGTACCTTTTTGGCTAGGCTTGTATAGGCCCTAGGGCTGATAGCCTAGTACCTACCTATGAACCTATGACATAAAGTAAAGCATATCCCAGTAAGAAGATTTCTATCCAAAGTGTAGTGGAGTTTCCCTTTTATATCAGCCCTCTTAACAACAATCAGTGCTGAAGCTTTTCATTCTGACACAATTTCAAACCGTGACAGAATAGCTTTTGACTTTGTCTTGTTTGTGATCTCTCTTATTTAAGCAACCATAAAGCTTTCTTGCTCCCCCTTCCCTTTTTTTTTCTGTCAGTGACAGAGAATTTGTTTATCTATTTCAGGGTGTTAAGTGACCATTTCAGTCACAAGCAAGTACCATAAATAACAATGATATACAAAAATGAGAATACTATGAAAAAGAACATACATGTTAATATTAGAAAATAAGAGCACACAAAATAGATATAATATATAAAAACAAGAGCCCATATGCAAGAGAATAGATATATACGTATATACAGTGACATTTCAAGGATAAAGTAAAGTTTGTCAGACATATTTGTTGTTACATAATCTCGTCCCATTGTTTAGGTATATACAACTCTGCCAATTATCTCTGATGCTGAACCAACTTCCTTTTCTTTACAAAAGCTTAGACATCCAAATTATCCACAATTTTGTACATTTGTCGCAAGGTTGCCAGATTATTCTTTGATGGTTGAGATTTTGATGTTTGTATTGGCCTTGACTGTTTAAACTTCAATCTTTTCAACCTTTCTTTTTTGGCTATTACTGACATTACCAAATGTGGGCCTCCAAGCAATAAATATAGGTTTTGATCAGTCTTTTAGCCTTTTTTGGTGTTGAAGTCAGATGTGCTACACCTGATGCCACAGCATTTAATCCCAGCCATCTGTGGCCATGTACTAGGCCCACAACAAGTATTGTTATAGTACCTGACCCCCAAGCACCTCCCTATGTTTCTGATGACATTATTTCTTCTGTTAATTTTGTGTTTAATATTTTGTCTTTCAGTTTGCGTTTAAAATTTGGTATCCCACAATCCATTGGAGTGGGCAGGATTACATAATTATGCACACAAATTTTATGTTAATCACCATACAGATTTTTGGCCAGTTGTACCTATTTTTCATGGGCCTTTGTCTAGATTTTTTATGATTCCAAGTTGAGAGGTATGTACATGGACAAACTCACAAAAATAAAACTGGTAAATACCCTCCTACTCCAATCCTTACTCTATGGTTCTCCCATCTTTACCAACCTTCACACATCTCTAATTAACAAATTACAGTCATGGTATTATAAAACTCCAAACCACACATACCGTTGCCAGGCCATTAAGGTATTGAAATGATTTGAATTCCCCCACTACCTTCATTACACCCAGCTAACTCTTGCTCATAAAATAATGTACAACCTAGAAAATTTCCCTTCACTTCAATCTATCCTACAATCCCACATCCCCTCCCAGAATCTTCGGTCTACTTATAAACAGCTGCTCAGAGTATCCAGGCCCAATAAGAGAGCTGGACAAACCTTGTAATCTCACTCCATAGCAAACTTATGGAATGCCCCACCTTCCTCTATTACACAACTTGACTCCATAAAAACCTTCAAATTCACCCTAAAAACCCACTTTCTTAACAATCAAATCTGTCCTTGTGCAGAAAACTATAGACCACCGTAAACAATTTCTAAGACTTTGCTGACTAGTGTAACTCTCTTCAATTTGTAAATTCACTGAATTCCTTTGACTTTTATATATCAGATAAGGTATGTTAATCGCTGTCCTGTCTCTACAACCATTATAAGACTAAATATCCTAAACTTCCCATGTACTGAAGTGCATAACTGATGAATGTGTCTACTGTCTTTTTTGCCTACATGCAATGAATGCCATTAAGAATACTGTGCGTGTATTATTAGCACCTAACAAGATTCTATAAAGCTTTTTTCATCCATGTACTGCTAATCCCTTGAAAATGTATAAAACTTTTTGTAGACTGTTTTATTATTGTAAATATTATCTTGTTGTAATAATCTTTACCTGTAACTAGAGCTTTTCACCCCATGCTTCCACTGAAAATGGGTTTCTGACCCAGTGGACTTTCCTGGTCAACAAATGTCAATAAAAGAACTAAAGAAATAAACATAATATATGTATATACATATACGGGAGCACTAAAAAATCATGAAAGCCCAAAATACTGAAACCCAAAATCCTGAGACCAAAATCTTGAAAGTTCAAAATACTGAAAACTCAAAATACTGAAGCTCATAATACTGAAAACACACAGGATAACAACAGTTACTATATTCCTGGTTTCAGGATTTTGGACTTTCAGGATTTTGTAGCGTTCCCAGGGAAAAGATAGATATAGACTTTATATATATATATATATATATATATATATATATATATATATATATATATATATAAAATATATATATATATATATATGTATGTAGATATTATGTATGCATATCTATACACACACACATACACACACACACACACACACACACACACACACACACACACACACACACACACAGAAATGCACATACTCATACTGATAAAAGGGTTAGAAAAGCTTTTTTTCTGGCTAGGATAAATGGATTTGATTAATTTGTTTAGTTGTTTTTTCATTAACTAATGAACACATTCATATCAGAGCCTTTCAAGATCCTTTAATTTTATTTATTTTTAACCACTTAAGTCCACAAGACAGCAGTGCCGATTTTAAGGTGGGGCACAGGAAGCCTGGTTTAAGTAACTTCTTCATAGTCGCATAACATTAAAGTGGAGTTTGAAGAAATAAAACCCAGGAATAGAGAAAGAAGCTCATTAACAGCTTATAACCATCGGTCTCTATGTAGAAATATCAGGTCATGAGCTCGGCTTAGTTGGAAAACTGTGAAACATTTTCCTGTATAATCTGCAGTGTGTGTGTGTGTGTGTGTGTGTGTGTGTGTGTGTGTGTGTGTGTGTGTGTGTGTGTGTGTGTGCATGCGTGCGTGCGTGCGTGTGTGTGTGTGTGTGTTTAAGGAGGCACAGAGTTTATTGAATCACATTTTATCAAATCTGCATCTCAATAAAATGAAACCATCGAATGCAACCCATCAACTTTGAGAAGGGAATTTTTGATGGACCTGCTTCTCTTCTTGTAGGACCCATAGTAATGATCACTTTTTTTTAATTGTATTGAGTTTGATGGAATTGTTACATGATGAAATGATGCCTTGCATGAGGTATAAGATAAATTAAGCACATTAAGACACAAACTAGAACTGAGTTTGAGCATGAAGATGTTGGATTTAAAATGATTTTTCAGTTTACCAATCTGAAGCAAAAACAAAAAATAAAAATTAATTTGGCATTGATGTGCTTAAAACATTGCAATGTATTAGCGGTTTGTAGACAGGTGTATGCCTGCCTCCATGCATGTGCAACTTCTGTCTAAGGAGTATAGAGTATAGCTGCTTGCAACACAAAACTTGCTATGGCCTTACCACTGCTATTTTGCAGTGAGCCTAGATTGCACCCCCACAGATGAGTGAACTAAGGCTGGCTGCTCACTCCCACCCCTCCAACTGGCCCATCCAGTACCCAAGATGCTAGTCAAACATTAGCCACCTGGTAGCAATAAAGGCTTTATGCATCTGTGTCACAGAGCTGCTCAGATCATTAGCATTGTTAAAAAATCATATAACAGCAAATGTGGTTTTATAAGGCCCACAAGTTTATCCAAGTATGATTGTTGAATAAGAAGGTGTTGTAGAAAAGTTATTTTTAAAAATCATCTCTGTTAGAACATTGTGCATATGTTGATATCAATATTTCAGGGTGAGACAGCAAAGATCTATTACATTTTATAAAACTAAACCTACCCTTCTCATATTGCCTGCACCACCTACAAGGAAACACATTTCTTGACTAAAATAGGAACACCGGGGTTATTAGTGTATGTGCCTAATGCAAATATATGGGCATTGCATTTCCTCTTTAACAAGTTAAATGATGAGGGACAGGTGTGTCTCCTCAATAAACCATCATCAGTGTTCATTTGTAAAGTAGATGCCAGAAACTTGCTTTTTGTAAATCATGCATATTCCACAACAAAACAGCAACCTCAGATGGATTCTTGTCAATTTATCAACAGCCGTTTCTTTGACTGTCAATAAATTTAAAAAAAAATGCCAAAATACCTTTCAGCAATCCTCAAAAACATTTTTGAATGGAGGCAACACCCTTGATCATGAAACTGTAATTGAAATCTTCATACTATTCTACATCTGAGACTTTTTCTTCCTGGTATTCCCAGGACAAATATAAGTACACAAGGCTAATCTTTGTCTATTTTAATTGTTTAAGGATTATGCCTCTTCTGAATCAAATTGTTGTTGTGTTGTGTCTTTCGGCTTTTCGGCTAGGGGTCGCAACAGTGGAACTCCGGTCCACTAATGATTGGCAGTATATTTTTACGTGCCGAGTTGCCAGCCCTGACGCACAACCTTCAACGAAGGTACGACCATTCACGCATGTCTCCACACAGAAGACACTCTAGCTGAGAATTGAACAGGACAATGTCTTACTGTGAGGTGACAACGCTACCGCAGCACCACCACCGCAGTTCTGAATCAAATGTTTGGCTTGCAACATAATTTAAGTCAACACTTAAAATGTTTCTTTATCCATTTGGCTGCCTTTAACAATTTCTGAATCAAATTGTTAAAGGCAGCCAAATGGATAAAGAAACATTTTAAGTGTTGACTTAAATTATGTTGCAAGCCAAACTTGCACAAGTCAACTTACCTACGATCCTACTTAGCGCCTTAGCTAACACAAGCCTTCACGAGATAACAAAAATGTACTCACACAAGTTCTTATAAAGAACATAAATCAACACATTAATCAATTAAATTAATTAAGTAATGACACATATCTAATTAATTCTTTACCTTATGTTGAATTTTTGTGCATATTTATATTAAGTAGCAATGATGCTATTTTATTGGAAGATTTAGAAAAGCTGCCAAGAAGTGCATTGTCATCCCCTTTGGGAAAAACTCAGTACCCATGAACTACCACATAGGCGGTAGCTCACTAAACACTGAAAGTGTGAAAAGAGACCTCGGGACACAGGTGGACAGTAGTCTCTCCTTTGATAACCACATCACCACAGTAGTCAGGGAATCCTTCTATGTGGAACACCTCATCACAAAAGGGTTGTCCTCTAGAAAAAAGGAGGTTATTGTTCCTCTCTACTCATCCCTCATCAGACCCATTATAGAGTACAATGCCCCGTTTGGCATGTATCTCACAAGACACCTACAACAATTGAAAAGGCCACAGAAATACCTCACTAAGAGGATTACTGGCCACAAACAGATGCCATATGCAAAACGTCTCTAAAAACTCCAGCTCTACTCTGTCGCATATCACCTACTCAGAGGAGATCTCTGCCTAACGTACAAAGCTAAGTCAAACCCAGAGCTGTTAGACATGCTACACTTAAAGAAATCCAAATCTCTGCAAACCACATGCTCCAGGGACCTAAACCTTGTCACCACAATAAACAGAACATGCTGGAGGGATAGATTCCTGTCTTTGAGACTTCCCATACTCTGGAACAAACTACCCATTCATTTCACGCAAAGCTCCTCATTAGTCCTCTTTAAGAAAAATCTTAATGACTGGATGGGAAATAGAAAATTCACCCCGGGGATCACTTCTATGTGGCACTGCTTAACAGAGACACAGGAAAATAATTTTCTTGGGTGGCAAAAGCCAGGGAACCTTTATGGCTAGGCTTATATAGGCCCTAGGGCCGATAGCCTAGTACCTACCTGTGAACCTATAAACCTATGAACCTAAGATGTGTGTTCATTTTTTAAATAGAGGATATAAACAAGATATTTTAGAGAAAGCTTTAAATAGACTAGTAAATGATAATAGAAGTCAGAAAGGGAACATATCCAATACCTGGTATGATATGAGATATAATAAAAATAAAAACAAAGACAACAATAGGAGGCAAGTCTACTTTGTTACTACATATAATGTGGTGACAGATAAAATATTTAAAGTAGTTAACTATCATTGGGAGTTATTGTTAAATGATCTTAGGTTAGAAGATATATTACTTTATAAGCCTATATTGTCTTTGAAGAGAGTGAGAAGTATAAAGGACATGTTAGTTCATAGTAGTTTTGAATCTCCTAAAGAAGAACTGTTTGTAGAGTTAAGATTACTGGGTACTAGGAAATGTGGTAAATGTTCCATCTGTAGGCATGTAGCGCCATATTTTGATAGGATCAATGATGTTACATATACCCCAAATCATTGTGTAAATTGCAATACTAAGGGGATGGTGTATGCACTGAAATACTCTTGCAGTCTCTTTTATATAGGTGAAACTAAGAGGCCGTTTAAAATAAGAATGCAAGAGCATTTAAGAGATATCAAAAATAAAACAATGGAAATCCCAATAGCACAACATTATGTGACATGCCATGATGTAAAAGTGATTGTTTAAAGGGTACAGTTTTGGAAACTGTACATGGCTGGGATGAAATTAAAAAAGGATTATTATATAAGGAGACAGTATGCATTCTAAAACTTGGTACTTTGACACCCAATGGATTAAATCCTGAATGTAACTGGAGGGTGTTTTTGTAAGTCATTACTTAATTTAATTGATTAATGTGTTGATTTATGTTCTTTATAAGAACTTGTGTGAGTACATTTTTGATATCTCTTGAAGGCTCGTGTTAGCCGAGGCACTAAAATCGATTAAAGACATTGTTTTAAACAGAGGTTGCAGCTTTTTCACTCTTTTGTGATATTTTCTCTACTTTTGCATTTTTTGGTCATATACGTGGCAAGTGATCCTGATTTGCAACTTCTCAGGATCTTTAGAGGGGAGGTACGAGCTGTGCCCAGAGAACTATTGACCAGTTTGTCTCTAGAGGTAATGAAGGAAATCTAGGGTTGGTTACTGGTACTAATATGAGAGAACTTTCTAATCCACAGTGGAGAGAACTGCTTGAGGAGGGTCAAAACTGAAGGGTAACTAAACCTTTTTTGGTGACTGGACATAGAAATAATGTTTCCCTTCAGCTGGAGATGCAAGAGTCAGTGCTAAAACTGGAGCGACTCCTCATGAAAGAGACTTCCCTACAATACAATTTGCTCTGTTTACAAAGGTTTGTGGAAATGGGCATTACCCCTCGGGGTCTCAGAGTTTATAAAAATCCATCATAACCATTTGATTCCTCTGATTCTGAGGATAAAATTTATGAACAGAGATGGAAAGAAGCAGCTCATAATTGTGTATTGGAATGGGTGAAAATATTAATAAAGAGGAACATGGCTAGGCAAAGGTTATTAAAAGAAGAAATAACCTCCTTGTGTTCTATTTCTGAACAGTTGAACGCAGTTCATTTTGAAAATATTGTAAGAGAAGTCAATGAAAAGTTATAAGATTTCTCTCAAAAATGAATGGAGCAAAAAGCTAAAAAAAATCAATCGAGACCTGAGGGACTTCAACAATGGCACAGCCTTTTCAGCTGGAGCCAGTAGAAAGAGACATCAGAGGGGTGGTCGCTTTTTAGGCAGAGAAGGAAAGAGGCAACATCATCTCATTTGTATCACCAGGCACCAGTGCAACGGACTGGGAAGAAGAAGAAGGAGAAGGAGAAGAGGCTTCATACCTCCTGTTACCGAATGCACAACAACCACACTACATTCAGAAACACTTTCGGAGCAGTCAACAAAAATATAATAATGAGCCTAAGTGAGGCCATTATGGACAAACAAGGGGCCACAACAGAGGCAGAAACACAAACTGTACTGACTTTAAAGCATTTTTAATACATGCTAAAGAGACTCACACTGCTAGCAATAATAATAATTTAGTATTGAATCTATCAAGATGCATTTTAAGTGAAAGTGAATTGGCTGTTTTAAATTATGGGCTTAAATTTGTTCAGTTTTTATAGAATGTCCCCAGGATTCAGCAAGCTCTGCACGGTGTGCAGGAATAGTGCAAGAGCTTCTGCAGGCAACATGGATGCCATGCAATCCAGGAATAAGCTCCCAGGACGTACACAAGCACTCCTGCTCTATTCCTGCATGGACACAGCCCCTGTATGCTAATTACCTCACTTCCTGGTGAAAACCATGCAAATAAAGTGAATTAATGATCCAGGAAGCAGGCAGACATTCATGCAGGAATAGTGTAGACTGCAGAAATGTATTCAGCCAGTAGCTGAATACATTTCTGCACACTACAAAACTGAGACATGACAGCTCATACAAATGCATGTATTAGAAGAGTTAGGCATGCCAAAGGCCAAATATATGGCCATAGGCATGAAAATTAATTTCAAAATTGTAAAAATTAACTTTTTTTGTTAGTCGATTTTAGCCGTTTAAATGCAGGGCAGCGATGCTCAAATGGGATAGGCCCAAAAATAATAAAAAAAGCTGGAAATAAGCTCTTAAACCAAAATCATAATTTTGCCATAATAGTCAAAGGCATGCATAACGCAACAAGACCATGACATTGTGGTTGCTAAGGGGGAAGGCTGTCAGTTTTGTAACCATACATTAGCAGTCAATCCTACACAAATGAGGGCAATGATACTGAATCACAGATTTCCCCTCAGTGTTAGCTTGCACCCAACCGTGTAGGTACAGTAATACCATGGTGTAAGCCTAAGAGCTAGATGACTTCATAAGGGGATGTGTCATTCATGCTGTAAGCTTATTAGAGCTCTGTGGCCTGTGTTTGCCCTTATCTAAGCACAGGTAATGGAGGGGGTATGTCTGAAGCTGCCTAGCAGTATTTACATTGCCTAATCTGTGTGAGCACCGCACACTGGGTTTTAAACAAACAAAAAAAAAAAAACAGGAAATAGCAGCTCCGTTCACATCTGAGTACTGGGTTTGTGAGGCGCGCCTTAGGGCTTAAACAGGAAGGCAATGGGAAGGGAAAACAGCAGTAGGAAGGTAATCAAGGTGAACTAGCATAGCTGGCAGGTGAAATGTATCCGAACCAGCCAATTTCACAGGAAGCAGCTCAGCCCAGCACACTACTATAAACTATGCAAACACCTTTCCCTTTGGTTTTTCCTACAAACTCTACACTACCGGTGAACACAAATGAGGAAATGATAGGGGCTGCTTTCCCTCTCATAAATCAATATGTGGAAGAGGCTGAGGGTGGTGATGATGATAATGCTGATGACCAACCCACAGTGAGGAGAAGGAGAAGAGTGTACAGACCCAGGGTAACCTACCAGGGGCTACATGACCTGGAGATAGTGGCAATGCATAGCACATACACTGACATGGTAGTAACCCAGGGAATGACACTGCTCTCTGACTTACACATAAAGTAAAAGAGATGCCAAACATGATGCTACCTGTGCTTAACCATTTATAGGGAGTGTACTATGTGCATCCGACATATTCAGCCCTCCAGCACCATCCTCAATACTGGCACAGCCACAAGGTTAATCACTCTCACTATCAATTGTTGAATAGAGTAGTATGTTCTTCTACTTGTGTTTATGGTATGGATGTGAGCAAGCAAGGGAATTGGGTGGCTGAACGGGATGGCAGCAGATAGTAGACACCTATATGGACAGCATGAAATCCATAACAAATACTGGTGTCAACATAGTAGGCTGTACCAGACAAGGTGACAAATCTCATTGCAGGACATGCGGTGGGCCAAATTTGTGTCCATAGGACACACACATGCATGTCAGTGAGACTCACCTATCCAACATCAGTTTCAGCCAGCAGGACAGGTGTAGATGACCACAAAGAAAGGCTGTGCTAAGGCCACCGATTGATGACAATGGAGAACAGCCCCCCTCCAAACCTACACAGACAGACTACAACAGGTCAGGCAGTGGGATGTTAGTTCTGAAGGGTAAGAAGTCTGAAACTGAAATGTAGGTCAATAAAACCTAAGATCTGCACTACACTGATATGCCTATAGAATGTGTGATAGGTCAGAATACAGAATGAAATGGAAGCCAACAGAGTACATGAAATACCAGTACGATCATAGCAAATGTTTACAGTTGTCAAGTGTGCCCCCCCCAATCCTATGTAGAAATGTAGCGACATATACGTGTGGGTATAATAACAGTGGAGCACAGATTACCTGAGGTGGCCAAATTAGCAGGATAGATTGTTGCACGTGTACAATATGCAGGGCTCTGTGTATTAGGTTGCTGTGTGTTGTATACTGTATGAAAATGTTCAGCATGTAGGCATGGAGGGTTGTGTTTTGGTTGTCAGTGGCCAGTACTGTTGATGATAGGGCCAAGTTCTAACAACTGCAATGCCAAACACAATGCATCCCAGCAAGACCTAATCCAGCAGTAATTCATACTAATTGTTCAGATGTAATATCTGTCATTATCTGAAAGATGGACATGGCATGAATATGGGCCCAGACATACACAGAGTACATAGGTGGAAGTACCCTAGACAGAGAGTGTATAAAATATTACTGTCAAATGGACACACCATTGGAATTGTTCATACAGGTTAGCAGCACATTAGTTGTCTGTGTAGTATGGAATACTGATGTAGTCTGGCCAAACACTGGCAGACCACAAAAGGCACAGTTATGAAGTACTGAGAAACCGCTGATGTCCCCGCACAAGCCAGCACAAGGGGAATGCTCCACATACATCTGTGAGTCAGCTGTGAGTAGCTTCCATAGCACGCCTGCACTCAGCTCACCCCACCATCAGCCACAGATTCCTCACAGGTCATATCCCTGCTGTTGGGAATGAGCAGAATATGACCATCACTTCTGTATGGGAATACCCACAGAATGCAGCATGCTGAAGAGGTATCCCATGCAAGTGTGTCCCTAGCTGTAAGCAGCACCCTGCCAGCATCCACACGAATGGATTAATAAGGACAGAAACTATTGCCATTAACACATTGCACACCTACCCTGTCACCCCAGGGGAATATAGTGGCTTGAAGCTTGGGACTGTAGGAGTGACAGAATGCACTGGCCTTATACAGATGGCCTGCATCACTACCAAATGCCCTACAGTCATCTGTCAAAGGCCTGTGTCTCACCTGTACTGCCAATGTAGGTTATCTTATGGAGTCCCAAATAACGATATAACACAGTCCACAGAACACAAATGCAAGGTCATGTTGACAAATCCCAGTAGCATGTCCACCATGTCCTACTGCATGAACTGTGGACAACCTCTAAATACTGCTGGGATGAAGTAATAACTATAGGGATACTTATCAGATATCACTTGCATAATGTTTGGAATAGGACAGAATAACGGGGGGGGGGGGCAGAAGCATGGATGCCATGGGGTGTGTGAAGTCTGAAACTCTGATGTGTGTCCATACTATCCCTGGCTGCAAACACAGGAATGGGTGGTGACAAACCTGCTCATAAACCACAATGTGAAGAGGTAATGACTAGACATATGAGCCCTGCCTCTGGGTAACCTGTGTGAATCTGTACAGCTGAGAGTTATTGCCACAGCAGGATATGGCCATTCTGCCACGTCGATAGATGTACAAGCATGGGATCTTCAGCCAGCACAGTAGCAAGGTGCTGGACCATTTACACAGACCCATCCGCAAGTGTCTGCAGCTCCCCCTTCAGAATGGCATGATTGTGCAAGAATATGTAGGCTGCAGACCACAATACTGGACACAGATTGATTCATATTGTATTCCCCAGGAAATTACTGCAAGCAAATACATATATCTGTCAGTAGTTGATGACATAATACATCATATTGTAAAACAGTACACATGTCTGAATATCTCTTCTAACACCAAAACTATATAGCAGGAGCAGCACAGACACAATTAGTTACAGTATCCCACTATCCTTTGCCCATTGTGACCCCATATTGTCAACCTATCTACATATATCCTGCAGAAACAGGTTGCTAGCTGTAGGTGTAGAACACAAATGCCTTCACTGGAGTTACAACCTACCTGGGATGGATTCACACATTCAATATAGAAGGTCATACTGGGCATGCTCCCACACTTACAGAAATCTGGCAACAACAGTGGACTATACATATCTGTCAGTTGCAGATGTTTGTGCACACACTCCACAATGCACACCAGTCATGCTTTGCGCACACATCGGATAGGAATACACACATATATTCAAGGACAACACACTATAATGGGCCAAACATACACAAACATAGATGTGGGAAAGAGAAAGACAGACAGTGACAAAGAGCTTGCCATCATGAGGCCTGTCCCACCCACCAAATATCCAATTGGCCAATATCACATGATGTACCAATGTCTATCACTGTAGACATTTACTTCTGGTAGCCCTCAGCACTGTAGTGTCTGTGGTGCTTGTGATAACTGTGTAACATGACAGTGCAAGTCATTATTCATCTAGCAGTTGTATACTCAGTCCTGTCAAATGTAAAGTTGTGTGCGACTGAGTGTTGTGTGTGTGTTTCCAGAGGAATGGTTTATAGCCCATTCACACACACTGTACTCCCCATTGCCCTAGTTTAGCTAGCCTGCTGATGTCAGTTACCTTGAAATACACCTTTAGAGAAAGATCATTGCTGTAAGCTCTGTGGCATGCACAATAACTGTGTAATGCTATAGTGTAATGTACTAATTAGTTTGGAGTTTTAATCCCAGACATGGCAACTGTGAAACTATGTGTGTAGGGAACAATGCTTTTGAGGCCATTCACAGTCATTACACCTTCCATTGTCCTACTTTAGCAAGGCTGCTGATATCATTCACCTTAAAATACACCTTTGGAGAAAGGATACTCCTATAAGCTCCATGGCACATGCTGTAACTGCATAATACTATAGTGTGATGTACTAGTTAAGTAGGAGTTCTAATCTCAGATATGGCAGCTTTGAAACTCTGTGTGTAGGGATCAATGCTTTTGAGGTCATTTACAGTCACTACACCGTCTATTGCCCTACTTTAGCAAGCCTGCAGTCACCTTAAAATATCTCCTTGAATGCAATTCAGCCCTGTAAGCTCTGTGGCACATGCAATAACTACGTAATGCTACAGTGTGATGTACTTGTTAGGTAGGAGTTTTAATCCCAGACATGGGAACTGTGCATGTGTAGGGATAACTGAATTTGAGGCCATTAACAGCCACTACACCTCCCACTGCCATACTTTAACAAGGCTGCTGATGTCATTCACCTGGAAATACACCTTTGGAGAAAAAATAGCCCTATAAGCTCCTTGGCATGTGCTATAACTGTGTAATGTACTAGTTAGGTAAGAGTTCTAATCCCAGACATGGCAACTGTGAAACTCTGTGTGTGTAGGGATCAATGCTTTTGAGGCCATTCACAGTCACTACACCTTTCATTGCCCTACTTTAGCAAGGCTGCTGATGTCATTCACCTTTAAATGCACCTTTGGAGAAGGGCTAGCCCTATAGACTCTGTGGCACATGCTGTAAGTGTGTAATGCTATAGGGTGATGTGATAATTAGGTAGGATTTCTAATTCCAGACATGGCAACTGTGAAACTCTGTGTGTGTTTCTGTGTGTATGGATCAATGCTTTTCAGGCCATTCACAGTCACTGTTATTCTAATTATTTTGGTTTAAGCACTTGGGCTTCATATAGGCTATATTACATTAGGAAGGTTTGTGGTCTGCACTGTTGTGGAAGGACAGGTAGCTTACATCCTTCTAATCTGGGAATTGCTGATTGAAGGCCCAGTGTCCGCTATTCTAAAAGTGTATTAGTTCCGGCTTAAGCTGTTAGAAAAATATGTATTAGTAATATGCATGCTTAGTGCATTCGAGGTTTAAAAGGATTAATAAATTTATTCTGTTCACACTGCATGAATCTGCAAAGCTACTAGAGACATTCCAATCCTGTTATGTCATGACAATATGCGCAGCTATGATCTCCTTATGCTTTGGAAATTAACAGGAAAGCATTTGATTTCTGCTAATGTCATGAAAATAATAATAATAAGTGTTTCATTTCTACTAGTGTCATGAGACTTAAAGAGTTATTGATTTTCTGCTTATGCCATGAGAAAGTACACAGCTGCTGAAGCTATTGATAATGAAAACAAAGGCTGCTTGAAAGTATAAACCGTAGTCAGCATTACTTGTACCTAAGCTAGAAATGTACCTTGAATCTAGGTAAAATGTAACACATATATATTAGAACTGCACAACTGAAGAATAGAAAGTTTGTAGTGGGCTAAAAATAAACCCAAAGGCCAGATTGTTTTTCTCAAAAATGTTTTTTATAATCCAGTCATGTCAGCAGGAAATCTAAGTAACATTTTCTGTAGAGTAATACAGAAAGCTGTGTCTAACTACGTCATCCATAGAAAAGTAACATTTCATAGAACTGTATAAAAGTAGCATGCTGCTCACTAGTAATTTAGACAAATCCTGTATCTGCATGTTTTGTCTCCTTGCTGCAAGTAATAAAGGGTGTCATACTTGAACTTTACATGAATTGGTCTTTAAAGTTTTTTTCCTTTGACAGAAGCACTTGGGCTTCAGGCCAGTTATTCTACATTAAAAAGGTTTGTGGTCTGCACTCTTGTGGGAGAAGAGGCTGGATTCTGCCCTTCTGAGCTGGGTATTTCTGCTCACAGGCTTATTGTGACTGCTTATTTGAACTGTTTCTTTCTGAAATTGGTGCACCTTGTTGCTGTAGCATAAACCAGATTCAGGCCTGCTGAATCTAGCTTTGTTTGTATAACTTCAGCAATGATCCAGGCCATCTTTTTGTGGAGAAGGTTCCCCTGCACCATAGTAAGCAGGAGTGTGCAGTTAGAACTTGTCTGATTGAAGACGGCTGGAACAGGGCTCAGTTCTGAGCTTTTTTCTGGTTAATTGGGTAACTTGTTTAAGTCAGTTTGTTCATTTTCTATTGTTGATATATATATATATATATATATATATATATATATATATATATATATATATATATATATATATATATAAATTGCACTTTATTCATCTGCTTTTACTGTATTTGTGTTTCTTCCTACTTTATTACTGGGGGCATTGACTACAACGCTGAACTGCAATATATAACAATAAGTATCCTTTTCTGTGCTTTTAAACTGTTTTTTTGAGTGTATCTGATTTATTTTTGGGAAAAAAAATATATATATGTATATGTATATATATATATATATATATATATATATATATATATATATATATATATATATATATATATATACATCTATATATCTATATATATATATGTATATATATATATATATATATATACATATATGTATATATATATATATATATATATATATATATATATATATATATATATATGTATATATATATCTATATATATATATATGTATATATATATATATATACTTGCTTCCCACCTTTCTAAGCTAGTGTAGTCCAGTTTTCAGGTTAGTGCTGAATTTAGGGCTGTGTTACAAATCTCTGTGTTTGCCCACACCTTAATTGGATAGAAGGAAGTTTCTCTGTTCACCTGTGAGAGAGGGGAGCTTTGAGCAGCCTATCTGTCCCTGGAGGAATGGTTGCAGCCCAGAAATTAGTAGTTTATCGGCCATTTTGGGCTAATTTCTATCTCTTTCATTTCCCTGCTATAAATACCATATTTGCCTGGTTTTGCGTGCTGGGCAGTGCCGGTTAGGTAGGGTAAAACTATTCCCGGCTCCACAAAGTCTCCTCTTCAATTTTTCCTTTGGAACCAGACAAATTTTCAACTTAAGCACTCAAGCCATTCATTTCTCAGCCCGGCACTTGTTCAAAACATACAGCAAGCACTTGTAAACCTTAGCACTAGACCCTTCTGTACTGTACAGAAGGACAAGGCTCTCTATTCGACCTTACCAGACATCCAGTAAAACAGTTCACTGTACCTATCCTGGCATGTCCAAAGGGCAGTTTCAGGTGTACTCTCAAGTCCAACTGGTGAATCTGGGCATTTAGAGGCAATGTTACAACTGCTTCATGTACACAGACAACCCCCTCCCCCTACCACCTAACACTAATACATGCGAGAGATGCAGTTATACACTCCAGAACAAGTACAAATATGACTCTGTCATTGTCCATGTTGGTGTGAATGACCTGAGCTGTACCTCCCTGGACTACATGAAAAGAGACATGGAAGAGCTCTCTGATCATATAGAACAGGCCAGTATGACCCTGACCCTGAGTAGCATCCTCCCCTCACTAAGAATGATACCATGGTATAAAGAAAAAATTCTCAATTTCAAAAATTGGCTAAGTTTCTGGTGTCATTCAAAGGGGATCCAGTGTCTGTCCATCTGGGATGACATGCTCGACAAGCCACGTTGTTTCACTACAGACGGCTTGCACCTGTCACCCTTAGGCATTCGAATACTTGCCAAGGCTCTTGCACCCCCCATAGTGCCTTTTTTAGGCAAGGCTCAAAAGACAAACCCACCTCCTTAAATAGCACAAGTAATAAAAAACTGAGGGTAATGCTACTCAATGCCAGAAGTCTAAACCTCAAAATGCACGCACTTGAGGCACTCCTCATTATGGAGAAAATCGATATATGTGCAGTAACAGAAACCTGATTTAAGGCTCCAGAGAGCACCCCAGCACTACCAGGCTACAACTCATACCATACATTTTGGCCACAGAACCCAAACCGAAATACAAGAGGCAGGGACGTATACATATTCATCAAGGATACCCACACCTCCAGGTTAGCGGCACAGCACGATACTTCAGAGACCATTCACGTGCAACTAACAATGGGAAAAACTGCAATTCAAACTGTAGCTTGCTACAGATCACCCACCATGTCCCAGGACCCCTATTCCACATTTCTGGAAACACTGGGAAACATAAAGGTCCTACCAGACACCCTAATATTGGGTGATTTCAATTACCTAAACATTAACTGGGAGAACTACTCAAGTACTAACTCCCTTCCCCAACTTTTCCTACAATTTATAAACTCAAGTGCCCTGGTTCAACTGATCAACACTCCCACCAAAAGTGACAACATATTGGACCTGGTCGTCACCAACATGGGCGACATACCAGAGGTCAACCCCTCGCTGGTTAGATCTGACCATAAACAAATCACTTTGGATATCCATATTCTGCCTCCACCACTGGACAAGAAAACCAATATGAAAAACTTTTCAAAAGCAAACATCACGTTACTTAAGACCGAGATGGAAAGTTTCAAATCTCCCATGCTGAAGGATAACACTGTCCAAGCTGCAAAATCCTTTCCTAATGCATTCTATGGGCAGCTACAAGAATGCATGGATCATGCCATCCCAAGCAAAACCAAGACTCACTCCTCCAAGAAAAGGAAACCAGTCTGGTGGACTCCTGCCATAAACAAGCTATACAATAGAAGAAGGAAACTAGTACAGAAAAGAGTAAAATCCCAAGAAGGGAAGACATCCCTGATCAGTATCAGCAAGAAACTACTATCCCTCATAAAAATCATCTAAGGTGAGCTTTGAAAGAAAAATTGCCAAGGACTCCAAAGATAATCACAAGGCATTCTTTAGCTATGTCAAGAATCTAAGTGGCAATGCTCAGATCTGCTCGGAGTTAGTGCAGAATGGCACAAAATGCACTGAACCGACCGATATCACCAACGTCCTGGCAGACAGGTTCAGCACAAACTTCACCCCCCTCATCCCCAAAAGGGCCCATAACCATACCAGAAGAATGCAGAGTCCCTGAAATTACAGACACTCAGGGTAAAACAGCCCTCTCCAAATCCAAAAGCACAGCATCAATGGGACCGGACGGTGTCCCAGGCTGCGTCCTACCCGAGCTCAAAGATAAACTAACCCCTTACCTAAACACACTGTTCAAACTCAGCCTCTCCACAGGCTACATACCCATAGAGTGGCACACAGCAATGGTTATTCTGCTCCACAAAGGTGGAGCCATAACAGACCCCGGGAACTATCACCCTATAAACCTGACTAGCTTGATCTGCAAGGCTATGGAGTGTATCATCATGGAACTCATTAACAGAGATATTGGGAACCTCCAAACACTGGACCCTACCCAGTTTGGCTTTGTTACGGGCAGATCATGCCTCCTAAACCTGGTGGACTTCTTTGAGACAGTTACCAAAGCTATAGATGAGGGGAAAGGTGGTACACATAGCCTACCTAGACCTCACTAAGGCCTTCAACACCATTCCCTATTCTGGTATTATAGACAAGCTCACTAGCCTGAACATAAACCCCTACATTACAAGATGGGTTGCCAACTGGCTCATGGACAGAACCCACATGGTGAGAGTTGCGGGAGCTAGGTCGGACTCTAAACCGGTTACAAGTGGCATTCCCCAGGGATGAGTCCTAGGACCCCTCCTGTTTGGCATATTATTCTCAGAGGTACAGGCAAGCACAGGAGGACTATGGCTGACCAAGTTCACAGACGACTGCAAACTAGGGGCTATAATTGACTCTCCAGCTGACACAGACATCCTCCAAAAGGGTTTCACTGAGACGGATACCTGGTGTCAAAATCATGGCCTCAAGCTAAATGCCAAAAAGTGCATAGTCATCCCCTTTGGAAAAAAACAAAGTACCCACAAACTACCACATAGGTGTTAGTCCCATAACTAAGGAAGACATAATAAGGGATCTGGGGACCCAAGTAGATAGTAATCTCACCTTTGATAATCACATTGCCAAAGTGGTTAGAAAATCCTTGTATGTGGCCCACCTAATCACAAAAGAGTTTGCATCCAGATCAAAAGAGGTCATTGTGCCCTTCTACTCATCACTCATCAGACCCATCATAGAGTACAACACCCCATTTGGGATGTAGCTTACAAGACACCTGCAACAGTTGGAAAGACCACAGAAGTACCTCACCAAGTGGATCACTGGCGTCAAACAGATGCCCTATGCAGCTCGACTGAAGAAACTCCAGTTGTACTTGGTTGCATACCGCCTACTCAGAGGTGATCTCTGCCTGACATACAAGGCCTTGTCCAACCCAGAATTGATGGACATGCTCCACCTAAAGAAAACCTTATCTCCTCGAGCCACATGCTCTAGGGATCTAAACCTCACCACAAAAATAAATAGGACATGCTGGATGGATAGATTCCTGTCCCAGAGACTTCCCATGCTTTGGAACAAGATCCCAGTCTACATTAGGCAGAGCTCCTCGCTAACACTCTTCAAAAGAAACTTTGACGAGTGGATGGGAAACAGAAAGTTTACCTCGGGAATCACTTCAGTGGCACTGCTGGACAGAGGCACAGGGAACTAATCTAAGGGAGTGGGGAATGCCAACACATTCTGGATAGGCTTATAAATGCCTTCAGGCAGATAGCCAAGAACCAACCTATGAACCTATGAACCTATGAACTACACCTCCCATTGCACTACTTTAGCAAGGCTGCTGATGTCATTCACCTTGAAATATACTTTTGGAGATGGGCTAGCCCTATGAGCTCCATGGCACATGCTGTAATTGCGTAATGCTATAGTATGATGTGCTAGTTAGGTCGGAGTTCTAATCCCAGACATGCCAACTGTGAAACTCTGTGTTTGTATGTGTGGGGATCAATGCTTTTGAGGCTGTTTACATTCACTACACCTCCCATTGCCCTACTTTAGCAAGGCTGCTGATGTCATTCACCTTGAAATACACCTTTGGAGAAGGCCTATTTCTATAAGCTTCATGGCACATGCTATAACTGCGTAATGCTGTAGTGTAATGTATTAGGTAGGAGTTCTAATCTCAGACATGGCAACTGTGAAAGTTTGTGTGTGTAGGGATCAATGCTTTTGAGGCCATTCACAGTCACTACACCTCCCATTGCCCTACTTTAGCAAGGTTGCTGATGTCATTCACCTTGAAATACACCTTTAGAAAATGGTTATTCTATAACCTTTGTGGCGTGTGAGATAACTGCATAATGTTATAGTGTGATGTACAAGTTAGGTTGGAGTTCTGATCTCGAACATGGCAATTGTGGAACTCTGTGTGTGTGTAGAGAGTAATGATTTTGAGGACATTCACGGTCACTACACCTTCCTTTGCCCTACTTTAGCAAGGCTGCTGATATGATTTACCTTGAAATATACCTTTGGAGAAAGGCTAGCCCTATAAGTTCCATGGTTCTTGCCATAAATGCTGAATAATGTAGTAGCAGTAACTACACAGCTATGGGTTTGAATCCTGTCTGTGGCAAGTGTTTGTGTTCGTATCTGAAAGCTTTTGTCCCTATTTACAGACAGTAAACATCTCAGACCCTGACTTTAGCAGTCCTGCAGATATCATCCACCTTACAAGTATCTGCTGCGAAACCTATACCATGTCAGGTCAGTGGGGCATGTGTTAAATGTGTAACATAATGGTCCATAAAGGCTGTTAGCTAGAGGTTTGACCCTCACCCCCTAGTAAATGTAAATGTATGATTAGGGTAAAATTATTTGTGGGATGTCTCACCCACTACATCACCCAATGCCAGTATTTACAAGGGCTGGTGATGTTCCTCACCTTAGAAGTACCTTGGGACAACATCCATCCAATAAGCTGTGTGGCGTGTGCGATAAATGTGGTATACTGTAGTAGCAATACATAGCTAGTGAGGGGTTTGAACCTCAATACTTGTAAATGTGTGTGTGTGTTTGCATGTTTGTCATCAGTATCCTGTGTAGAGGTTGCAGTGATTGTGTAATGACAGACTTCATTGTGGGGTGGGTTTTGCTAAATTCTTATATTGATGACCTACTATATGTCACAATGTCCATCTTACAAGGACAACAGATGTCAAACAACAGAGAGGCTGGAGTAGACAACCATAGCCCTACATGTGACATTATGGATCGGTGAACAATATAGGCAACCCTTGTATTATCCAGAGAACACTCTCCACCCATGTCCCATACACAAACACACTTGGCTAGGCAACAGCCACTATATTAGTAGTTCCCTGCATATTGCCCACAGGTAGTAACCATGGTATGATTGCAGTGGACTGCATGCCTATTGACCACGACACTACCACTGACATCAGAATGTACTATGATGTGTAACATTTCCTGAATGAGTGTGTATTATCTACCAAGCAAAAGGACATAGCTCCCTGGTCCATCCCTACAATAGGCAAATAATTGCTTACAATGGTCCTTTGCTATGTTCTCCATTGGATGCCTGCAACAACTGTTGAGTCTGCAAATGTAACCCACAAAGGGAATGCCATGCCTTATACACATGCCCTGTATGGACAGATGCCACTAACCCCACTGAATACCTGTATTATGCTGTCAGTGTAGGCACAGGCATGACCTCAGTTCCATAGCCATGTCTCACTACATGAAGTCAGGAATGCCAAATCAAATGATAACAATCTGTCCACACAACATGCCCCAGAGATGCCAGGTACACTTCCACATGTCACAGGACATGCATGTGGGACATGTGCACAACCCAGACACTGTCAATGTTATGGAATATAGATCACATACATGGCAAGCATTGCACAGCACTGGCCACCCACAATAGTAACCCAGATGAGTTGGTGGTGAATACAATACCTGCCTGTGTGGGCCAATCCAGGGACTACAACCCTGAGCCACACTGGAGACCATTGTCATGTGGCCTGATGCCAAGGTATTATCTTTGCCTAGCTTTGTACACCTTTCTGGCACAGTGAACTATTACACACTTGTGAAGCAATGAACCCACTCATGTCAGTACTGGCCTTTCCTTACCTTGGCTAAATTGTGTTAATGGGCTGCTGGCTAGTGGGGGCTGGTTCTTTTGTGTTTTTGTAAAAAAAAAAAAAAAAGTTGTCTAAGGTTGTATCTCCTGGTATTTAAGCCCTAACTTTGAGAGGATTTCTGTCTATACACACTGAGCAGAGTGGAGGAAAGGTGTTGACTACAACTCTGAGCTGAGATATATAAGTATCCTGTTTTTTGGATTATTTATACTGATTATTGTTTTTAGCAATTTATATATAGCACTTTTTATTGCCTGCTGCATAGTTTTTTAGTGTATTTTACTGCTATTAACTAATCTGCACAGGTAACTGGTTTGTTTGCAGTTAAAAGCATTCTGCAGAGTCTCATTGCTCCTTTATCTGTTTAAAAACTCTCATTTTGTGGCTTTCTGTAGTGCTTACTGTCTGTAGGCTAATAGCTTTAGTATTGTCCCCACCCTGCCTCCCTGTTGGTGTCTTGCAGTTATACTTGGTGGCTTTGCAGTTGCCCGTCCCTACTGTTAATCTGATCTGGGACACTCCTCCCAGTCTAGTGTCATTAGCTCATTCTACCTAATACAGAGAGAACATTTGATAAGGCCTTCTGTTTCTCCTTTTTCCCTTTAAAAAAAAGAAAGTTTGCCTGAATCTCCTTGTGTTCTGACTGTGCTTCTCAAACATTTTGGAAATATAGAGTATATTTGAGAGTAGTTGTTATTACTTTAATTGCCTTAATATTGCTACAACTCAAGTGCTCTAGGTTGCTCTGCATCTGAATTGTTTGTGTGTTTTAGCTGCTTTTCTGTATATATAGACTTCTCTGTATATGTAGACTAGCTACTTATTCTGCTGTATTACTGCCTCTTAAATCATTTTTCAGATATGCACTTGCCTTGCTTCATTTAAAAAGTTTTAAATTCCTAATTTTGTAGAGTTTTAATTGCATGTACTGTTTAGGACTACACACTTAAGTGTGTTAGCCTTTTCTGTGTTTATTTACTGTATTATTGCATTGTTTAGCCTGTTTCAACAAAAAAATACTATCTTGTTTGATCGTTTCCCACCTTTCCTAGCCAGTCCATATCCCAGGCTTTGCTTGTCTCAGGACTTTATTTTCTGTGTTCAGAGCTAACCAGACCTTGCGGTGGTAGAGGGAAGTCCTACTGCTTACCAGTGGGACTAGTGAGCATTGTACTGCCTATCTAACACTAGAGGAGTGGTTTCCAGCTCTGAAATTGTAATTTTATTAGCCTTTGTTGGCTGATTTCTATCTCTTTCAACTCTCTGGCTTAAAAACACGTGTGTTTGCACATTTTTCGCATTGTGCAGCACTGCGAGGCTACAGTTAAAGTAGTCCAGGTGCCAGAAAGTCTGCTCTTCAAATTTTCCCTTAGAACTAGCTGGTTTCTCAGTAGTAGCACTAACATCTGAACCCCTGTGACTAGCACTTGCTCTAGAACCTGCTGGAAAGCACTAGGAAGCCTGCAACTGATACAAGCACTCAGCTCTCCTTGTCAATAAGGAGAAAGTAATCATAGACACTAAACAGCCTATAATTGCAAAGTACCTTGCAAAGGTAAGGGAAAACAGCTCTTAAATATTACAAAAAAAGCACCTAAACAGGCATGTCCAAGGGTCAGCTTCTGGTGATTTCTCCTGTCCACCTGGTGAATCTGGGCATACTGGGGCAATGCGGCAACTGCCTCATGTAAACAGACAATCCTCTCCTCCTGCCACCCAACACTACAACCTGCGAGAGATGCACTTACATAGCCAAACTGGAAGCAAGGCTCTCTCCAGCCAAGATTGTGCTAGACAGTCAAGAGGAAAAGGTTAACACTTGCATTACACCTCAAGCAACTCGTAGCTTTTCAAAACCCACACCATCAACACCCACGCATAGCAACACTAAACCCACATATGCGGAGGCCCTTATCATTAACCTGCCCAAGCAACAAGGACCTCCGAAGCTGAAATGCAAACAAACCTCAGTCACAAACAAAGTGACACATAACTCACAACATCAGTGTGCCACCCAACAACAGCCCTTAAGGCAAGACAATGTACCCAACACTTTAGTCATAGGTGACTCTATAGTCAGGCACACTGATGTCCCACTCACCAGGCTGAACAAGGAGAAAATTACAGTCAGCTGCCTCTTAGGTGCCAGGATCTGCTGCATAACGCATGCACTCAAGTCACTCCACAACAAGTACAAATATGACTCTGTCATTGTCCATGCTGGAGTGAATGACTTGAGACGTACCTCCCTGGACTACATGAAAAGAGACATGGAAGAGCTCTTGGATCATGTGACCCAGGCAGGTATGACCCTAGCCCTGAGTAGCATCCTACCTTCACCCAGAATGATACCACAGTATAAGGACAAAATGGCTGACTTCAACAATTGGCTAAGCTTCTAGTGTCATTCAAAGGGGATCCAGTATTTGTCTGCCTGGGAAGACATGATTGACAAACCACAATGCTTTGCCAGAGATGGTCTGCATCTGTTACCCCTGGGATTCAGGTTACTGGCTAAAGCTCTTGCCACCCCTATAGTGCCTTTTTTGGGCAAGGTTCAAAGGATAAAACCACCACTGTAACACATACAAGCATGCAAAATTTGAAGGTAATGCTACTCAATGCTAGAAGTCTAAACTTCAAAATGCACTCTCTCTAGGCACTCCTAAAAATGGAGAACATTGATATCTGTGCAATAACTGAGACCTGGTTCAAGGCTCCAGAGAGCACCCCTGCAATAACAGGCTACAATTCTTACCACATTGTCCGGCCACAAAACCAAGACCGAAACACTAAAGGTGGAGGAGTGTCCATATTCACCAAGGATATTCACAACTCCAGGCTAGTTGCCCAACACAGTGCATCTGAAATTCTCCAGGTGCAACTAACACTAGGTAAGACTGCAATCCAAACTGTAGCTTGCTTCAGATCCCCCACCATGCCCCAAGATTCTCACTACACCTTTCTAAACATACTGGAAAATATTAAGATACAACCAAACACCCTAATACTGGGTGATTTCAACTACCCTGCCATTAACTGGGTAAAGTACTCAGGTACCAACTCCTTTTCCCAACGATTCTTGGAATTCATAAATTCCAATGCCCTGGATCAACTAATCCATTGTCCCACCAGGGACTCCAATATCCTAGACCTGGTCATTACCAACATGGGAGATAGATGCTCAACACCAGTGGTCACTCCCTCATTGGTCAGGTCTGACCATAAGCAAATCACCCTTGACATCCACATCCCATCTCCATCCCCCAGAAAGGAAACCTCCTTAAAAAACTTCTCCAAAGCCAACTTCATGCTACTGAAGTCAGAAGTGACAAACTTCATGAAACCCACACAGACGGGATCTGGAAGTTCAGTTGCAGAATCCTACACTAAGGAACTGTATGAGCACATCCACTCATGCATGAATCGTGCCATCCCAAATAGAACCAAGATGCTTTTCTCCAAAAAAAAAGAAGCCAATTTGGTGGTTCCCTGCTATAAATAATCTATACAACAGAAGGAAGAAACGGTTGCAGAAAAGAGGAAAATCCCAGTATGAAAAAACTCTCTCACCAGCCTCAATAAGAAGCTGAGATCCCTCATAAAATCCTCAAAAGCTAGTTACAAAAATAAAATTTCCAAAGATTCCAAAGACAACCACAAGGCATTCTATTGTTATGTCAAGAATCTAAATGGCAATGCTCAGATCTGCTCTGAGCATCAACAGAATGGCATTAAATATACTGATCCCAAGGATATTGCCAATATCCAGGCAGATCGATTTAGTGCCAACTT
Source organism: Protopterus annectens (assembly GCF_019279795.1). Taxonomy (NCBI): domain Eukaryota; kingdom Metazoa; phylum Chordata; order Ceratodontiformes; family Protopteridae; genus Protopterus; species Protopterus annectens. Next base: position 1,634,655,297 of record NC_056729.1, read on the forward strand.
CACCCCCCTCTCACCCCCTAAAGGGCCCATCTCAATACCAAAAGACTGCCAAATTCCGGTAATCAAGGCCACACAGGTAGAAGCCACACTCTCCAAAGCTAAGAATACAGCATCCATGGGACCAGATGACATCCCAGTTGTGTACTACATGAACTACAAAATGAACTGGCACCTCACCTAAGTGTCATGATTAATCATAGCCTCACCTCAGGCTTCGTGTCCACTGAGTGACACACAGCTACAGTTATCCCGCTCCACAAGGGAGGATCTGCCTTGGATCCCGGGAACTACCATCCCATCAGTCTGACAAGCCTGATCTGCAAGGGCATTGAACGCATTATCATGAAACTTATAAACAAAGACATTGGCAACCTTCAAACACTGGACCCCACCCAGTTTGGGTTTGTGAAGGGCTGATCTTGTCTCTTGAATCTGATTGACTTCTTCGAATCAGTCTCCAGAGCTGTGGATGAGGGTAAGGAAGTCCACACAGCCTATCTGGACCTTGCCAAGATCTTCAACACCATCCCCCACTCTGGAATCATAGATAAACTTACTAAGCCGGGCATAAATCCCTACATCATTCGATGGATTGCCAACTGGCTTACTGACAGAACCCAGACTGTAAAAGTAGCCGACTCCAAATTCAGCTCCAGACAAGTGACAAGTGGAGTACCTCAGGGTTCAGTCCTGGGACCACTCTTGTTTGGCATCTACTTCTCTGAAGTACAGGCCAACACTAAGAGACTCTGGCTAACAAAGTTTGCAGATGACTGCAAACTGAGAGCCATTATTGAATCCCCACATGATGTGGATATTCTACAAAAGGGCCTTACAGAAACAGATGCCTGGTGCCAGAGCCATGGGCTAAAGCTTAATGCCAAGAAATGTATAGTTATCCCCTTTGGAAAAAAAACGTGTACCCGTGAATTACCACATAGGTGGCAGGACACTAAACATTGAAAGTGTGATGAGAGACTTAGGGGCACAGGTGGACAGTGGTCTCATTTTCGATAACCACATCACCACACCAGTCAGGAAATCCTTCTATGTGGCACACCTCATCATGTGGCTTTTCATCCAGAAAAAAGGAGGTCATTGTCCACTGTACTCATCCCTCATTAGACCCATTATAGAGTATAATGCCCCATTTGGTATGTACCTCACAAGACATCTGCAACAGCTGGAAAGGCCACAGAAATACCTCACTAAAAGAATCACAGGCCTAAAGCAGATATCATATGCTGACCATCTAAAATAGCTCCAGCTATACTCTGTGGCATATCATCTAATCAGAGGCGATCTCTGCTTAACATACAAGGCCATGTCAAACCCTGAGCTGTTGGACATGCTCCACTTAAAGAAATCCCAATTCCTCAGAGCCACATGCTCCAGGGATCTAAACCTTGTCATCACAATGAACAAAACATGCTGGAGGGATAGGTTCCTCACCCAGAGACTCCCCATACTCTGGAATAGACAGCCCATACATGTCAAGCAGAGTGCCTCATTGGCCCTCTTCAAAAGGAACCTTGATGATTGGATGGGAGATAGGAAATTCACCCCGGGGATCATGTCAGTGGCCCTGCTAGACAGTGGTCCAGAGAAGTAAATATTGTGGGAAAAAATATCCAGGGAATTGTTATGGCTAGGCTTGCATAGGCCCTAGGGCCGGTAGCCTAGTACCAACCTATGAACCTATGAACCTAAGTGTGATTGTGTGTGTGCGTGTGTGTGTGTGTGTGTGTGTGTGTGTGTGTGTGTGTGTGTGTGTGTGTGTGTGTGTGTGTGTGTGTGTGTGTGTGTGTGTGTGTGTGTGTGTGTGTGGAGATTAATGATTTTGAAGCAATTCACACTCACTACACCTCCCATTGCCCTACTGTAGCATGCCTTCTGAAGTCACTCACCTTGAAATAACCCTTTGGCCATATATCAGCCTGATAAGCTCTGTGGCACATGTGATAACTGCATAATACTGTAGTGTAACAAACTAGTTAGTTAGTAGTTTTAATCCTGACCCTGCCAACTGTGATAATGTGTGTGAGTCCTTGAGAGAGTGTGGTTTTGTCTTCCTTGACACCTGCTTTTGTGGACAGCCACATGTACTACACTTCACTTATCCCTCCTTTATCACTGTTGCTGATGTCACTCACCTTCAGAGATACTTTTGGACATCTCTCCAACATGTAAGTTCTGTGTCGCGTGCAATAAATGCATAACAATGTAATGGCAATACAGAGTCAGGGAGTCAGAAACCCAGTACTGATAAGTGTGTGTTTGTGTGTAGTAAAAGTGTCCAGTTGGGGTGATTGTGTAATGACAGGATCCATTGCAGTGTGGGTTTTGCCACATCATATTGAGGAGCTACATGTTTCATTGTCAACATTACAAGGCCAACATTTTCCAGACATTGTAGAGATTCTACTCGACAATCCTCAGCCATAAATGTGTACAGCCATGTGCAATTACCATGTGACATTATGGATTAGTACATAATATACGCAACCATAATAATGCCCAGATACCACTCTCGACCCATGGATCATACACAAACATGCTTGGCTCTTACTCTCCTACTCCCTTCCTTTCTTACTTTGTCTCTGTCTGTCTTTCTCACTCTCTCTTTGGTAGACGTTGAAAAGTACACCTGCTTTGCTTAGGCAGCAGCTTGTGTTTTGTAAGTGATGCTCAAGATCAACTGATGGCTTGTGCATGAATTGCAGTCCCCCACTAGCTAATTGCATGTGGAACAGCTGTGGTATCATTCCTATAGCCAAATGCATGGAAACACATTCCTATAACTAAGCACTTCATGTGGGTGTTGGCCCTTTTCCTTCACTGTGAGTAGGATTTCATGTGGGTGTTTGACAAACAGCATCACAGAGGGTAGTTGGATATACCTCTTACAACATTCACTGTGGAGACAGACCAACAAATAGAAGGGGGATGCTCCAGACATGGGGACAGAATGCAAGTATTGCTCTTCTACATTTGAAGTAATGCTGGTTTAACAGGGTTTGTGTGGATATGGCTGTTCTATATGATTTAATATCTGTCATGACAGTGTTATGTGGTTGGGGAAACTCTCACATGTAGGGCTATCTGCAAACTGGCCAGTGTCTGGAGTCTTACATGTGTTGTGTTACTTACACATTTCCTATCTTTAGAAATGCAATAACGTACTGTGAGGATTGCAGTCAGTACATGGTGACTGCCATGTGAGTTACTGACTTTATATCCCCTCAGAAGACATATGTCACAACAAACCCTGTTACACCAGTAAATGTATGGGTCTATCACAGCAACATATCATTACTGGCCCCATGTTTTTGCCTCCAGTCACAACTCTGTCAACCTTTGTACATATGTCATGCAGTAAGAGGTACATATGTTAAGTACATCATTATTTACTGACATCATACCTGATAAGCCAGTGAGATATCAGACTGCTAGATGTGTTATGTATAGTAGGCCTTATATTTGAGGACAAAACCTGGACATTCTTTTGTGGTGTGTACAGTAGTGAGGTCTGTGTACTTATGGTGATTGACAACAGAGTAGGTATTGTGAATATGTACCTTGGCCTGTGTACAGACTATGGTAGATGTCATTGTTCTTGGTCCTGTTCTATGTGATGTTACATGCTGCTGCAGTGTTTGGTACCCAATCAGCATACATGTTTGTAGGGCCAGGCCGACACATGTCCCATACCACAGTCAGGCATTGGACTACACTATGTATTGGCCCAGTATATGTAGGGTTAGTGTGTGAGTGGCACATATGAGGATGGTGTTGTTTACACAGTCCATATATTGTAATATTAAGTACGCTTACCATATGTGACTGTGGCTGTATTCAGATTGGTTGTGGGTATGCACTTTCACACAGGTGTCTGTTACTCCATGCTGTTACATGCCTGTAGAGCCTGCTATATTTGCAGGTACATGTGTATGACCCCATAAGAAATGTATGCCAGTGTTGTGGCAGTCTGCCTATAGTTTGCACAGTGCTTTGTGACATGCCTAACAGCTCAGTGTGTTTACCCAGTGTGATGCTATGTCCAGATATTTTTCAGATGTACTGTTGCTGGGCCACCATAACTGTTGTGTATTTCTGACAAAGCAGTGGGATGCTGTACAGATGTATGTCACAAACTAATGAGTAGTATGTGGGCTTGTGACCTCTGCTACTCCAGTTATTTTGTGTCAGAGCAGACAGGCGTATATGAATGCATAAACTGTGTGAGCTAATCTAGTCCAGTATTTTCATGATATCCCCATTTACATGGCTGTAAACATCCACTTTGTCAGGCTTGGGCCACATGTCTTGTACTAAGGAGTGCTGTGTAGACCTCTGGAATGAACATAGTGTGTCAGACATGTCCACATTTAATGGTCATATTTCTGCTGTATTCCACAGGATCATTACTGTGATTTGAGTGGTACTGTGCTATGATGATCTATGATGTCTGTCAGTAACTGATGGCGTACATGTCAATATCAGATATGACTTCCCACACAATATATATATATATATATATATATATATATATATATATATATATATATAGGTAAGTGTGCGATAGTGATGGATTTAGGGTTAGGGGCGGATTAAGTGAGTTAGGGTTAGGCTGCAGGTAAGGTAAGTGTGCGATAGTGATGGACCTTAGGGTTAGGGTTTGGGTTAAGGTTAGTGCATAGATAGTTGTGTATGTAAGATTTAGTGTAGGTTTGTAAGGTTTTTGGTGTGCTTGTGTTGTGGTGTGTGTGTGTGTGTGTGTGTGTGTGTGTGTGTGTGTGTGTGTGTTGTTTGGATAAGGTCTGTGTTTTGTTGATTTTCGGGATTGTGGTTTGTTGGGCATGTGAAGTTTCATGATTTTGAACTTTCGGTTTTGTGGTGTCGGTTATTTTGTTGTCGGTGTTTTGGTGTGTCAGTGTTATCAGGTAGACCCATATAAATATGTATGTGTAGATATATATATATATATATATATATATATATATATATACATATATATGTGTGTACAGCTAGATCTATATATGCCCATATATATAACACACTATACAGATATATAGCGATACATATATATATAAATATATATGTGTATGTACATGTATACATATATCTAGATATGTATATATATATATATATATATATATATATATATATATTTATACACATATCCTTGTTATGTATAAACATGACTGCTGCATATACCTTCCCAGATGTATCACATGGTATTTATCTGATATGTGTATATTTAGATACAACATACTTGATTCAACACTAATATCACTAACAAGTACTGCACAATTGTAAATTCAAAGCAGTTGTTCACTACTATTCAGTATGTGTACTGACAGTTATACTGGAAAAAACAACAAACTTTTTTCAGCTGTGATGGCTTAGTGGTTAAGTGCTGTGGCTACAGTGGACAGGGTCCTGGGTTCAAGCCTGCAAGGGCTGTTTATTTTGTTGCCTGGCAGAACAGGGACTATTGGATACAAAGTGGTTAAGGGAGCTTTGAGCAGCTTTAAGTGGGTTTGCGCAATGGTAAGGGGTGCTAACATATGGTTAAACGAAAAGACATTTACTCCATGTAAGCTTTATTACCACTGTGCAAATCTGCTTAGCATTTACATTTAAGCATGCTGAAACCTACTAAGTTTGGTTCAGCCCTGGTAACCAGTGATCACACTCCAGTCTGATAAAATAGCAGGGTAATGACATTTTAATAAGTGTATTCAATCTAATGTACATAACATGCATCTATGTGTTGTCATTACAGTAGCAAGTGGTGTGAGTCTACTGTCTGGGACACCTGGGTATATATGGCTTGTACAACACTCTTTTCCATTTGAATGTGTTACATATATGGGTAGTATCCCAGGTTATATGCAGTCACACTAGCAAGTACTGTATTATTATTTATTTATTATTTATTTTCAGTTTGATGACCAGGGAGGTCCACTGGGCTCAAGGAGCCCATTTTCAGTGGAGGCCCGGGGAGAAAAATCTCCATAATATATAGTAAAAATAAGCAAATAGTAATATTATATAGCAAAACTTAGCAAAGTATAATTGTAAAATAGAGGAACATACATTACATACTTGATTAGAGAACAAGTTGTACAGAGGTTAAGTTGCACAGAGGTATTAGATCATGTGTACATGGTTATAAGAACTAACAATTGTAAATCATCTGAATATAGTTATAAAACTAACATTTGTAAGATTGCTGTAAATACAATTTTTTTTCCAGAAAAGGGGTGAATAAAGGTGGAAAGTACATTATTTACAATGTATAGATTCATGATATTGATGTATTCAGAGAGAGGCAATTATGAAATAGAAAATGTGGAGTGCATACATTACATTTTAGGTTCGGAAGTGTTGATGTTCTTTGTTAAATAGCATCATAGTTTGTAAGTTGGCAGTAGTGAGAATCATTCCCAGATGGGGGAGAGAGAAGACAGACAGTATACTATTTACAATATATACATTCAAGATATAGATGTAGATGTTGTGCCTTTGTTGAAGGTTGGGCATCAGGCTGGCTACTTGGCACCATAAAAATCTACTGCCAATCATTAGCAGACCGGAGTTCTGCTGTGGCAACCCCTAACTGGGAAAAACTGAAAGAAGAACAACAGCATTCAAGATATAGATGTTAAATTATGTTATATTCAGAGTGAGGCAGCTGTTTAGGAAGTCAGTATGGAGGAGAGTTACTTGAAGTAGAGTCATTAGCAGGTTAGCTAGGAAGAGTGCAATTACAATCTAATTATGGGAGAGATGGGAATGGAGCTGGGTTTTAAAGTGTTCAAAGTTTTCAGAAATTCTTAGAGAGGGAGGGAGATAATTCCATTTTTTGGCTAAGGAAAAGGATAGGAGAAGCTGACCAGTGGGACGGTTTGTTTGTGTACAGAAATTAGATTTTGGTGGGCAGATCTTAGAGTTCTGTGAGGGGTATATGATGGTAAGATGTTTGTTAGAGCTGGGCATCTAGTTGGTTTAAAAATTAGTTTGTGGGCTGTAGGAGGTAGTCAATGTAGTTGGGAAGTTCTAGCCAATTTAGCAGGTGGAGATATGTACAGTGGTGGGAGGAGTATTTGGATTTAGTGGCAAATTTTGAGATTTTGTTGTAACAGATTTCCTGTTTGGAAGATATGGAGGAAGATAGGTTGGTTAGTAGGGGAGCACCATACAATAGTGATGGTAGTAAATAGGTAGTGGCGAGTGTTTGTCTTGTAGAAGGAGAGAGAAATTGGGAGTTTCTGTACAGCATTCCATGTTTCTGATGTGTTTTCTTAATATTTAGCTGAATATGAGTATTGAATTTTCGGTGTTCATCAATAGTAACCCCAAGAAGTTTAGCAAAAGGAACAACTTCTATGGTGGAGTTGGCATGGCTGATAATGTTTAAAGAGTGTTTGTCAAGAGGGAGGGATTTTGAGGGAACGAAAGTAGAATTTTGGATTTGTTGGCATTTAGAGAGATGTGGTTTTGAAGCATCCAGTTCTCAGTAGTTGAGAAGGTGATTTGAGTTTTTCTTTGGAGCTCTGGGAGGTTAGAAGTGGAGCAGACTAAAGTTGAGTTGTCTGCTTATTGTACTATCTTAGTGATAGGAATGGCTGCATGGAAATCATTAATAAATATATTAAAGAGCATTGGACCAAGTATTGATCCCTGGTGTACCCCAGTCGGGGCAGGTAGGAGGGCTGAGGTGCCAGTTTGCCATTTCACTGCCCGAGATCTATCAGAGATGTAGCTGTTGAACCAGATTAGGGTATTTTGAGAGAGATTAAGGTTGGAAAGGTGGTTCAGGAGGTGGGAATGGGAGATTGTGTCAAACGCCTTGGAGAGATCTAGAAGGACTGTGGATGCAATCGCTCTAGAGTCACGGGTGTAGTTTATTATGTCTAGTAAAGAGAGAAGAGCAATTATTGTACTATGGCCAGGACAGAAACTATGTTGTGTAGGGATGAGGAGTTGATTATTGGTAAGAAAAGGCATGAGCTGGAGGTGGATGCATTTTTCAAGAATTTTTGAGATTAGGGAGAGAATGTCTATAGGTCGGAAGTTTGAGATGTTATTATTTTTGCCTCCTTTGTGGAGGGGTAGGATAAAGGCAGCATGCCACAGTTTGGGGACATAGGATTCCTGTATGGGTCTATTAATGAGAATGCTAATGGGGATGGTGATGCCATCAGCTGCTAGTTTTAGAAAGAGTGAGGGGATATTGTCAGGGGCATTGGAGCATGGTTTAAGTTTAGAGAGAATTTTTTTATGTATGAGGTGGAGATGGGTTTGAGTTGGAATATGGGAGGATTGTTAGGGATGGAAGGTTGGGTAGAGGTTAGGGAAGAGGGTTTGAGGTGAGGAGAGGGGTTGTGATTTGGGAAGATCTTGGTGAATTCTGCTATAGAGTTAGTAAAAAAGGAATTGAATAGAGTGGCTATTTTTGGGTCAGTTTTGCTGGTGTCAGGGCAAGGATCATTTTTGATACTGGGTTCAGAAGAGAGTTGATGGAGTTCCAGAATTGTTTGGGGTTTTTGGAATGATTAGACTGGAGTTTAGTATGGTAGGATTTTTTATGTTTTATAATTTGTTTTTTGGCTAGGTTGTGGATTTGCTTATATTTAAGAAGGGTGTCATGGTGCTTATTGTGATGGTAAAGTTTCCAGGTCTTGTCTCTTTGTTGCATAAGTCTTTTAGTATCTTTAGTTAGCCATGGGGCGGAGTTGGGTTTTATTTGTTTTGTTCTTGGAGGGGCTTGGGAGTTCAGGGTATCTAAAAAGGTTGAGTTGAAGAAGTCTACGGCATTATCTAGAGGAGGAGTTTTTAGACTGTCCCAGTTTGTTAGTTTGAGGAAGTTGGAAAAAGTTGTAGGGTTAAAGTTTGTAAGGTTTTGAGTCTGGATATATTGGTGTAGGTGAGGGGTGGAGGGGGCTGCTCAATGGATGAAGGCTGGCAAGTGGTCACTCATGGAGTCTGGTAAGATGCCTGTGTGTGAGATTTTATTTGGGGGGGGACTAGGATCCAGTCAAGACAGGAGCCTGGGGGTTGTTTTTATTGGGTCTGGTAATGTCATTGGTAGGTTGAGTGATTAATTTTGTTTCAGTCAATGTTCGCATTCCCTAATATGTATGTCTCAAGCTTAATATTATTTGTGGCCCATAGAAGAATTTCTTCAAGTATAGTGGTATTATTTCCAGGGGGTTATAGAGGGCCCATAACACAAATGCTTTTATGGTCATTCATTTTGAGTATTCCTATGACTAGTTCAGCATTATTGAACTGAGGAATGGGATTTTAGTAGGCAGTGAAGGAGAGTAGACTAGAGTAAATTAAGGCTACTCTTCCTCCTTTCCTGTTTTGGTGGTCATATCTGAGTGCTTGAAACCCAGGGGGTAGGATTTCAGAGTCAGTAATGTGGCATTTTAGCCATGTCTCAGAGACCGCTACTATGCCTGGCAGGGTATGATATAGCCAAGCATGGAAGTGGGCTATTTTGTTTTTTAAACTCTGGGAATGGTAAGTAGCTTGAGATGTTTATGGTTGGTAATATTGGTTGTGATTGGGGGAGTGGGATTGGTGGTAGTCTTAGGTCTGGGGTTGGGGTGTATGTCTCTTGCTAAGCAAAGGCAGGCAAAGGAGAATAAGAGCAGGAGCTTGGGTTTGCTCCTTGAGTTTTGTGGGGAAAGCAATATTTCTTTAGGTATGTGATGTTTCATTGAGGAGGGTATAATTTTTGGTTTGAAGTAGTGGAGTGAGTTTGGTTGAACTAGAGAGGAGGATATGGTATGAAAGTGAGATCTGATTTGGGTGAGGATGGGAGCTGGGAGTGGTGGTGGGGGATAGGAAAGAGGGGGGAGTTTGCAAGAGGAATATGAGGTAGCATGGAATAGATAAATTAGAAGAAGTAAGCTGATAGAGAGGATGAGAAGGGTTTGTGAAAGTGGAATAGGCATGGTTAATTGGTGTAAGTTAGGTATAAGGAGGTAGCAGGGGGGCAGGGGGTGTGTGAGTGTAAGAGGGAGGGGTATAGATGTGAGTACAGGACCCTATGGTTTAGGATGGGGTAGGGGTAGTTACTTAGTGGAGGATGGGTGGGGAGGGGTAATGTGGAGATGAGATTAGATTGGCTGAGAGAGAAAGGGGAGGGGAATATTGGTTAGAATAAATGTAGGAGTAGTGGGGTGTGTGTGGGAATTGGGGGCATGGTAGGGGAGAGCAGTGAGCCCGCAGGGAGAATGGAGTGGGTAGAGCAAAGAAGACTTAACCAGTAGAAAACAATCAGTAAAGCAGACTGCAGAGCTCAAGATAAGGAGGCACAGGGGATGGGCACTGGGTCACAATGTATTTAAGGTAGAGAGAAGCAAAGAAATACACAGGGGTTTGGAGCTGAAACAGGACAATGTAGGTTATTAGAGAAATAGCTGTACGTACTAATGAGCTAGGAGAAGTTGGTAGTGGGTAAATGCTACCACCTAGTGGCCAGACTGAGTCGTTATGAGGTAAGGTACAACCACTCAGAGGAGTGGGATAGGATGGAGCCTAGAGAGCTTAAAGGGAAATGGTAGGCTGCTAGCAGGTGCACGCTGAGTCAAATTAACAACCATAAAAATGAATAAGATGTTTTACACAATAGGGTACATACAAGCTATTTGTAGTTCTTGAGGGGATGCAGAATAGTTGCAGGAGGCACTACTGGATCCCCTTGGTAGTTCTTTCAGGATTCTTAGGTGGATCTTTCAGGATGGGACACCAGGGTACTATGTGGAACAAAGTGAGATGCCTAGGGTGGTTGAGACGTAGCAATTGTGAGAAGCTATTTGTAGTGCTTTCCCAAGTAAGAGTAGATTGCAGATTGTAGTACTGTAACCAAGCACCCCTGCATGCAAAGATGGACTCTGAGTCCTCATTGTCATGTTCCTGGTGCATGACCTGTGTGTCATTAAGTATTTCCTGCTGGATAGTGATCTGACATGTGGATATTAATTGTAGACTACTGTGTGTATAGGACATGTCATTGATGGCAGCTTTCATGTAGTAATGGCATACCTATCAGTGTCAGACATCTGTCTGTCAACACAGTCATCCTAATGCATAACCAGTTGGCTAGCTGATGTCTATCTGTCCTATGTGCAGATGTGCAGATGTCAGGTATCCATTTTGGCTGCTTAGAGGCAACCTATGCTTGAGTGACACTGACATGTCTTCACAACTGTGTTATGAATTCCTCAGCTAGGAATCCCCACCATGTATGCTCCACATGCCATGGATACCTCAACTACACTACCACAGTCAACAGAACATGCTTGGATACAGGTCTCCAAGACAGACACTGACCATGTTATGCAATACATGTTGCATACATGTCAACTAGAGCACCTCACCAGCCCTTTCCAGGAGGCACCCAGATGATTGGATGTTGCATTTAACTCTCACCCTGAGGATCATTCCCATGGCATCATTTCATAGATGGCCTGCTGGCAAATGGCAGTTGGCATGATACCACTGTACCCACATCCCCTACTCTTCCCATCTCTCCATGGACAACATCCTGGTACACACCTATAAACACCTGCACCTATGGACCCCAACAGTGACAAATGTGTCAGTGTGCATTACTGAGAATTATAGTGTCTGTGTTTGTAAACCTACAGTTGATAATACCCTGAGGCCCTTCACACCCACCGCACCCCCTATTGCTATAGTTACATATGGCTGCTGCTGTAATGGACATTACATGTACCTTGTTAACACTCTTCACCCTATGGGCTACCTGGAGCTTGCAGTACCAGCACAACACTATTGTACAAATGGGTAGACAGGCATGAGTTACCCTCTGAGTTCTGGCAAGTGTATATGTGCAAGTGTGTATATTTGTAGGATACAGCATTCTGAGGCCACATTCTCCTAATACAATACACCTTGCCACACATTATAAGGGATAGTGATGTTGCTAACCATAGGAAAGCCATGAAGAAGCATCACCCTACTATTCCTGTGGCATGTGCAACAGATGCATACCCCTGTAGTAGCATTCTTGAGATAGACAAGGGGTTGTATTGCAGTCCTGGTCAATGTGTGATGGTGGGTATGTCAGAGTACTATCATGGGTTTCAGTTAGTACAGTCTCCAATGTGGGGTGTGGGTGTTGGGTATACTGTCTTTACACCATGGTACCTCCAGTACATGTCCCAAGGTTCACTGTATGGGGACCACTGTCACCATCAACCATACATGTAACTGATTACACTATCCAGCCCAGTGATGCATAAGCTGTGTGCAAATTATATGTAACAGAATGGACACACTGACAAGGTTGTTAGCACTGATAAACCCAGGTCTCTCAGATGTGTGTATGACTGTTATGTGTTTGCCAATGTGTATATGAAAGTATGTCACACTATGTAGTGTTCATAAACAACCAGTACATCCCTCATGTTCTTCACTTACCATGTAACCTAGAACACACCTCGTCCTAAAAGCTGTGTGTGTGTGCTATTAAGGCCACACACATTAGTATCACTACGTATCTAGGTAGGGGTTCTAGTCCCAGTATTGCCGAGTAAGAGTGTGTGTGTGAATGTGAAGGGATCTACTTCAGTTTGCAGAATATACATTTCCCTGGAGGTCATCTGTCCGAGAAATAACTGGCAAATGCTAACATTTCACAGGTATCATCCTGTGGAAATTCATTCCATCACAACTAGTAGTAGATGTGTAAATGCCCTCTTCACCACTGTATAGCTGTACTGTGATACTGGGGTTGGTATATATAGCTGGGTGTGGAGCTTGTGGACACAGCCACCATCACTGCAGTTATTGTTGAGAGTATCCATCCACTTTGTTGGCTGTAATACTGTACAGTTTATGTTAACAGGTTAAGTAGTTGTCAATCACACTATTTGCAGTTCTACATCACCCCACACCCTCCAAAGGGTAGGGCTGTGCCACCCACACCAGCACACCTATGTTTACCAAGTTGAGGATTGCACTACATTGGGGAAGGGGGCATATACCCTGCCAGTACCATCGTCAATGACATTAAACTAGCAGACTGATTATTTCCCAATGTGATGTTCTGCCTATTCTGTCTTGGTGGAATTACATAGGCTAAAATGGGTTCCTTGCAAAAGTACACACATGCATGTGTACAGTATTCTCTGCATATTGCATTGGCACCAAAGACGATGTGTGTGTGTTATACACAAACATGTGGTGTGTACCACCCAGTGCACTTACCATTGTCCACTGTAGAAGGGCTGCTGACATCAGCCACCATGCACTCACCTGTATACACCCCTCAGACCTATCAGGCATGTGGCACATGCAGTAACTGTTATACAGATCTGTGACTTGTGTTCAGCTATACCCAGGATTTGGCACAGTCAAGTTGTCACCACAGTGCCATACCCCTTGTATGAATCAACAGCAGACCAACATCCTGCTGACACATAGACACCTACAACACAAATGGAGCACATTATGGAGACCACAATCACTCAGTGTTAATAAGTGATATAATGTATTATGGCTGGACAGTTACACATCCTGACATGTAAGCATTAAACTTTAGTGCTGAAAACATGTTACCCAGCATTACATTGGTACACCATAGTACAGTCACCCAGTGCATCAGAACCATATTAGCCTATCCCTGCACTGATGTTATGGATGACAGGTATGTGGCACAGGTATCATCATATGCACAGGGTGTGTTGTGGGTTTGCCAGAGACCTAGGCTGAGCCATTCATTTGACATAATGTGTGTGTTAGGTGGTTTCATTATTAATTAGGCTGTTGTGATGTGGTGTGTGTAGGTATGGGGTTGCCCTGGCTGTGTTGGTGATGTGTGTGTGTATGCATGCACACAGTTCTGCCATGTGGCTGTCCTATACAGGGGTTTGTTGGACAGCTGCAGACTGTCCCTTGCAGGGTGTGCAGTTCACCGTCTCCAGCCATGGACAGGGGTTTCATGGGCGCTACCAGGTACAAGACACAGTATGGTACTCTCCCTTGATGATGGCATATGTCCTTTGGATCTGGGTCCCTCTTGGGACCGACCAGGGCCACATGCACATGACCTGCTATGTTGTGGTGTGGACAGCGCCCCCCTGCAGTGCTGGGGCTGGTACTGCTACTACGGGAGTGGCTCTGACTTCTTGCACGTCCACGTTAACCTCCAGCTGTTGGTGTTGCTGGCCTACATCCATGTGGCTGTTGCAGTACTCCCACCATATGCCCAAGCACAGACATTCCATGGTCAAGGATTCCCACCATCTCAGCCAACCATCTATCTAGGACCTCTGCAAAATAACGGTGGGCGCATGCAAGATCACGGATGTTGCCAGTAACAGTAGAATGATTAGCCCTCTGCAGCCTCATACCCTGTCTGGTATACTGTTCCATATGTGCCTGCACCTCCATGATGGCCTGTAACATGTGTCTGGCCAGATGTGGCACTTATGCCAGTTGCATGATGACCAGCAGCCCTCCTATGAGCACCCCTGTACATCTGCCTGTGTTGTACCTCAATGGGCATCCAGCTATCGCTGCTCTGTCCAGACTCATGTGCCACAGACACTATACTGTCCTGTCCCATGCCACTAACCACCAACTGTCCCTCATCTATGGCCACTGGTGATGGGGTATGTATAGGCAATGTGACTGTGTGCGGGGGTGGGGTGGATAACAGTGGGATGTCAAATGATGGCACAGCTTCAGCCCCTGACAACCCTGCCTGTGCCTCAATACACCTATCATCATTGTCAGAGTCTGTATGGACACTAACATCAGTTTGCCTGCAGGAGGGACCCTGACCCACCTCACCACCTGTGAGGGGAAAACAAGGAACATACTTTAAGACCTGTACGTCATTGCTTAACTGTACATATACACACACACACACACACACACACACACACACACACACACACACACACTTACTTACAGGTGAGGTTGCACAAAGATATTACACACAGACCTCTCATTACCCATCTGTCAGCATGCATGACATATCTCAACAGCATGCACTGCAGCTATAGTCAATTCCAGTTACCAAAATTTTACATCTCTGTGATGCATGGGTTGTGTTAATAGGTGATGCTTCTTCCCCTGGAACACACTGCACCCATGTACACAGTATTACTGTACACCTGTTCAGCACCCTGGCATGTACTGTGCACCATACCTCACAGGTGTGCACACCATTGCTGAATGTGTATATGTGTGTCAGTTATGTTTGCTCTGCTGCTCACAGCCTCTATGTGTTTGTCTGACACATACCTGGGATGATATGTGGACAGATGTCACTAGTGAATGCCTGATGTCTGATTTGCAGATCTCATCATCAGCGGTGCATGTATGGCCAATAAAATACAATTACACTGGCAACCTTCAAACCTTACTGTGGCTATGAGGAGTGTACAGACCCTTATTGACATGGCACCATCTTTCCTGATATGCCATGGGGCCACAATACTGCATATGTTAACATTACACGAGCCTGATATGTGACATATGACCTGTGCAATCAAATGCAGTATTAAACAAATGTGTTTGTGCAGATGTTGATTGAGATGCATACAATCTGTGGGCGCATAGGTGTGCACACCCTTGACATGATGGTTTGTTGCACCAACTGTTAAGTGCACTACAGCAGTCACTATTCCTGGAAGGGGTATACTTGCATGGGCCACCTGCAGTTGCCAGTATTTGGTCACTCTGCCCTACAAATGTCCCCCAACTCTGCAAGATTGCAAGGTCAACTCATGTGCACAGCCCTTGGAGGTCACACAGTGACTTCACTATTGCTGTGGAGTCAGGGTTATGTCTGCCACAATTCATGACATTGACTGTGTGCAGATACAGCCATTCTTAGCGAGATTTGGATGTCTGCTTTAGTCCACTGTTGTGTTTCAGAATGACATCCCCCCCATCCTCGGCCTTTTTGTAGATGCTTGACAACTATGTGCTACACATGAGTGTCATTTTGCAGTGTCCCAAATTCAGAACACCATGTGTACCGGCCTAGTCCCTGATAATGAATGGCAAACATATAGGTGTACACTGGCACCAGCAAGGTACAGATGGGGATGGTGGGGCTGAGGTGGAGTGAGGTGTTGCTTGTGCAGCACATGTATCTTAATTGATACTGTCTGTAGGTTTTGGACCTGGTCTTGGTGCACCATTCCACATTGCAACACATGCCTTTTTGGGACTTTTGATGTTATGCATATGATACTTGTAGAGAGCCCTGGCTGATGTTTCCTGTAGAACAACTGTCCCATCTTATTACCCTAACCCATGGGCCACACTTATGTTGAGTCCAGGTGATTGTTGATACAGGTACTGCACTGCCAGTACTTGCTAGACATTCCTGTAACTCCCTCAGTGTTGTGGCATGTTACTAGGCAGCCTGCATGACCAGTTTGCAACATGTGTCATCATCTGTCTTGCATGACCATCTGTTTATTTCCTACATTATTGTTGTCCCATACATCCTCGTCACATACATGACTGTCTGCACTGTTTGCCATGGTATATACAATGGTGAGGTAAGGCTACATGTCCCACTCCTGCGTGCTACCTGTTGGGTATGGGATCCATTCCATGGCTTGTAAGATGTGTGCAAGCCACAGCTGCCTCTGTTGCAGGTGAGTGGGCAAATTTGATGGACATACATCTTGGACAGCAGACCATTTTTTGGTGTGACATTGAGGACCAGTGCTTGCTGGAAGGTGCATTCTCATGAAGAGTGAATGCTGTCAGTGCCTCAAAAGCTGCTTCCACAATATGTTATTTTGAGTGTATGCACACATATACTTCCAGTGTTTGTTAAGGTATGTATTCCACATATTTGCTGTCCTAACATAGGATTCCATATTACACATTCGTTGCTCATGTTAGGACCACATTACAGGTTGTAAGGGTTGTGGAATGTGGTATTGTGGAATGTGGTATTGTGATATACCATTGTGTAGATCTGTACCAGTTGCCATTGTAATAGTGGTATGTACACTGTTGTAGCACTGTATAAGGGTGATGTTTCAGACATGTTCCTACTGTAGGCCATTTGTCCCACCATTATGTTCATATCGGTGCACACATCTTGCAATGACAGGTTGTTAATTATAGTGCAGGACTCTTACATACCCTTCAGATATGCCAACATGGTGACCACTGTGATGCAGTGCAAGTAACAGCAATAATAAGTGAACATATACAGCATGCATTATGGGTAGGTGTTTTAAATGTGTGCATGGCAAATACCATGGTGTATTGACAAACCTGAACAAACAACACCATACTCACCAGCTACAGGCTGCTGTCCCAGAGGTATACCAGAGGGACCTACATAGTTATGTGAGAGATGTGATGTCAGTAGCCACATCTGTGGCTTTGGTACAGGGTGGGAGCAGCATTTCAGTACATCAACAGTACAAATCGAAAATACTACAGATTATGCACATCTGTTTATTACTACAATGCAGCACTAGACTATATATATTTTATCTCACATATGCAAGATTAAACTCTACAGATGCAGATGAATAAGCAACAGTGGTCTACTGATGCACCCTGGTGCCTTATCTGGATGCTCCTCATCCATTGTGTGGGTAGCACCCACCTCCACAATGCTATGCACAAGGCCTTGACTTTGCTGGCAGACAGGTGCCCTGAGGCTGGCAAGGAGCTCCTCAGCATGTGTAAGGAGGGGCTGGATGGCATCACCCCCTCTGTGACTAACTGGTCCCTCCTAAATGAAACATCACACTGATGAGAATGGCGGAGTAGGTCAATACAACAATGTCAGACCTGCTCATAACTGCGGTTATGCAGGCCAACATAGTTTACCCTGTGGACAAGCTTGTTCCACAGGGTGGTCCTCTCCTGCAGATCATAGGCTGTACGGCCAAACAGGTTGCAGTAGTGCTGCACCAGGCGGTTTATTATAACCTCATTCTCCTGAGGGAAATAGACTCTGGAATTATAGATAAACTCACTAAACTAGGTATAAATCCCTATGTCACAAGATGAGTTGCCAACTGGCTCACTGACAAAACCCACACTGTGAAAGTAGCAGACTCCAAATCCGACTTCAGACCAGTGACAAGTGGAGTACCACAGGGTTCAGTCCTGGGTCCTCTCTTGTTTGGTATCTACCTCTCTGAAGTACAGGCTAACACAGATGGTCTTTGGCTAATGAAGTTCACAGATGACTGCAAACTAGGAGCCATAATCAAAACTCCTAACGATGTGGACATCCTACAAAAGGGCCTCACTGAGACAGATGCCTGGTGTCAAAGCCATGGCCTCAAGCTCAGTGCCAAAAAGTGCATTGTCATCCCCTTTGTTAAAATCTCTCTACCCATGAACTACAACATAGGCGGTAGTATACTTAACACCAAAAGTGTGATAAGAGACCTTGGGACACAGGTGGACAGTAGACTCTCCTTTGATAATCACATCACCACAGTAGTGAGGAAATCCTTCTACATGGCACACCTCATCAGAAAAGGTTTCTCATCCAGAAAAAAAGAGGTCATTGTTCCCCTCTACTCATCACTCATTAGACCCATTATAAAGTACAATGCCCTTTTTGGTATGTACCTCACAAGACATGTACAACAACTGGAAAGGCAGCAGAAATACCTCACAAAGAGGATTACTGGCCTCAAACAGATGCCCTAATAAGACCATCTCAAAAAACTTCAGCTTTACTCCGACGCATATCGCCTACTCAGAGGTGATCTCTGCCTAACATACAAAGCTATGTCAAACCCAGAGCTGTTGGACATGCTCCACTTAAAGAAATACCAATCCCTCCGAGCTACACTCTCTAGGGACCTAAACCTTGTCACCACAATAAACGGAACATGCCAGAGGGATAGATTCCTGTCCCAGAGACTTCCCATACTCTGGAATAATCTACCTATCTATACCAAACAAAGCTCCTCATTAGCACTTTTCAAGAAAAATCTTGATAATTGGATGGGAAATAGGAAATTTACCCCAGGGATCACCTCTGTGGCTCTGTTCTACAGTGGCACAGGAAAATAATTTTCTTGCATGGCAAAAGCCGGGGTACCTTTTTGGCTGGGCTTGTATAGGCCCCAGGGCTGATAGCCTAGTACCTACCTATGAACCTATGGAGAACATGCTTTTGATTGAAGTGGTGGAAACTGTTTTGAGGGTAAAGCTTGTATTAGTGTTGTTTGTGTTGGGAGGGATAGTGAGGGTGGAACTGTCCTGTGATACTAAGGATAGAGTTGAGTTCACAAAGTGGGAGTTGACTTGTGTTTTGATAGGAACTTTAGTGTCAGGGGTGTTTGGTTTGGGGATAGCCTTTTGGGTGGGCTTTAGTAGCTGCGTTACATTTTTCCAAATTTTTTGAGAGTTGTGTTGGTATTTAGTTTGTATTGTCATGTAGTAGGATTGTTTTGCCCAGCCTAATGCATTTTTTTGCATGATTGCGCAGTTCTTAGTACTTAGTTAGGCTTTGTGTTTCTTTTGTTTTTTGATAGTAAAGCCAGGCAGTGTCTCTGGACTTGAGGATTTGTTTGGTTTCTTTACTGAGCCAGGGGTTTGTAGAGGTTCTAACCTTGATTTTGCTCAATAGAGCAACAGTGTCTAGGTGTTGTAGAAATGTTTTGTTGAAATATGCTACAGCCTGGTCAAGTGGGAGGGTTTCTAGGGGAGTCCAGTCACAATTACATGGTAAAGTATTGAGGACATCAGGAGAGAAATTATTTGTGTTTCTAGTGGATTTATAGTTAGTGGTTTTGCATATGCTTGTTCTACAATTTATAAGGTATATTATGTTGTGGTCACTTAAGGTGTCTGGGAGACTGCCTGTGTGGTGGTACAATGTGAGGTTGTTAGCTAGGACCCAGTCAAGGATGGATTCCCTTTTAGATTTTTTATCACATCTAGTTGGAATTTGGACTAGCTGCTGGTAGCCATGGAGATTTATCAGATTACTTGGTGGTTCTGATATACAGGTGAACCAATCTAGGTTGAAATCCTCCAGAATAAGGGTTTCTTGTGAGTATGTGGAAGAACACCAGGACAAGAAGTCTTCAAGGCTAGCAGGTTATTAGCAGGTGGAGCATAGATCACAATTGTGATGATGACCTTCTTAGAGTGAAGTTGAAGTTGTGAGATAAGTATGTTCCAGTTATTGGGGGAGGGGTAGGAGTTTGGTATTTGATGTAAAGTTAAGTTGGACTTATACAGTAAGGCAGTTCCTCCCCCTTTACGAAGTTGTCTGTCTTGTCTAATGATACTATAGCCAGTAGGGAGAACTTCTGAGTTAGCTATGTTTTTATTTAACCAGGTTTCTGTTAAAGCAACTGTGTCTGGAGAGTAGTGTGCTATTGTGGCCTGGGGTTCAGGTATTTTATTTTTGATACTTCTAATATTAATATTTAACATTAAAAAATGGTTGGATTTGCTGCTGTTGTTGATTTGCCCAGGGATGAAGATAGTGGGGGTATTATGTTCTAACAATTGTGTTGGAGCAGTTTGTGATGGACAGGATGGATGTGAGCTTGGGTTGGGGTGGATGTCCCCACTTATGATGAGCCTGGTGTTAAAATGGTGATACAGATGTTGGGGTTTGGTGATGACTGTGAGAAAGTATTGTGTTTTTGTGGAGTTGGAATGAGAGTGTATGTGTTTAGTTCTGAATTGGTCTGTTATGTAGTTCTTGAACAATTGTGGGCAGACATTATTATAATGTGTGGTGTCTGTATATGAGAGTGCATAATATAGTGTTGTGCTACTACGTTTAGGCATATTGCTACAGTGATAACTTGTGGAGTTATAAAGAATTATGAGAAGACAGACTAGACTTAGTTGTGTGATAGTCATGGTTATAAAGTTTAAGTTGGTCCTAGGTGGAAGTGTGGATAGGAATTATAGGTTTGCAATATATGTGGATGGGTAAGTAGTGTGGGGTGATGTAATAATGCCTAGTGGGAATGAAAGTGGTTGGGAATATATATATATATATATATATATATATATATATATATATATATATATATATATATACATACACATACATACATACATACAGACATCTAAATATATAAATATATTTGAATGTACACTGTTGAATGACTGTGCTGGATGATATGTTTGAGAAAACATCAGAGTTATTTACATCTGAAATGGCTTAGTGGTAAATCACTTTGGCTATAGTGTGTAGGGTCCTGGCTTTGAGACTTGCAAGGGTTGCTTATTTTGTTGCTGGGCAGAACAGGAGCTAATGGAGACAGAGTTATTAAGGCACTTTAAAGCAGTTGTAAGCGGGTTTACGTGGGTTTGTGCAGCGCTAAGAGACGCTTATGTGAGCTTAGCTTACGCCCACTTATGGCCACTTAAACCCATGCTAAGTTTAAATAAAGAAAAGAAAAAAGGGAGATAGGAAAGTGGTGAAATTGGGGCAAGCAGGGGGACAAACAAGAGGAGAAACAAGTAGGTGTAGCAAAGGACCATAGCTCTGCATTTCTTTGGCAGCAACAGCTGCTTTCAATGTGGGCAATTTAGAATTTGGAGCCTCACACCCTACAGAGAGGTGTGTGGGCATCATACAATACAGATGATTGGTAGGGTTAGATTTTGTGCTGGGTACGTCTCTGGGAAAAATGCAGAGCTATGTATGGGATGTGATTTTTTTGTGGGACAGATGCCCTTTTTTAAGGTGAGAGTGAGATGGTAAGGAAGGATTATTGGTAAGTGTGGTGAGGAAAGTTTGGTATGAGAGGTTGCATTTGCAGACAGACAAGACAGACAAGACAGCAGACAGGGGATGTTTATGACACATGAGGGGTAAACACCTTGACGGGGTGGGTGGTTGGGAATCTGAGGCTCATAAGCCCACCAGATGGTAGTAGTAGCACTGATGTCCCCACCCGATGGCAGTCACCACTACTCCTTCACAGCCCCAAAGGTGGCTGTGCTGGGGGCTGGACTGGAGGGGCCACCTGCCCTTTTAGCTGTGAAAGCCTGCTCTCCACCTGGTGCAGGCGGTCATCCAGCTCCTTCTGGAGGACACTGCGCACCATGCCACAGACCTCATCCTGGGTGACAACGTCCTCACCACACACACTTGCAGGGGGGGGGCAAGCCCCATCCCCTGCAGTGGTTCCACCCGAGGGTGGTGCAGGACCAGCAGATCTGGGAGGTCTGGGTTGGGTCCCAGATGTGCTAGGACCTGGTGCCTCGGCCAGGTGGGGTGGGAGAAGCAGATCTGCTGGGATCTGCCTTCCCATATGTGCTATGGTGTGGAAATTAACAATGAATATCAGTTAGTCATGCACAACACATTACAACATTAGTCAAAATAGCATGCATGAATATTCCCATTTACCCTACACAGTGCAATTGTAACAGCACCACAGCAAACAGAACCTATGCATATATGGAATGGCATTCAGGGTTGCAACAGCATGCCAGTTAGTTGTATGTCAGGCAGGCAATAAGTTATCGAACAGGGAATATTAGTATGCACACAGTTTAAACAATGATAAACCAAATGGAACAATGGTCCCAACAGTAGAGGTTTGTTTTAGAACATACCCTTGTTGGTTTCAGTGTGATGGTTGGATCAGTTGAGTGGTGGGGGAAGGGAACAGATTCAATTGATAACTGCTATCACGTATATGTGTCAGCATACTACTATTCACTACTCTACATTCTGATGGCACTTACACTCTACCTGGGCCATGGGGCTGCTACAGTACACCAACAGCTGTAGATATCAACAGAGCAATTGTACCCTTATTTTAGTTATACACATCAGACCTGTTTCTGTACCAATTTATTTACCTGTGGGCCTGTAAAGATGAACTGTGTGCACTTTACATTGCTGTTTCATTACATATTTCATATTCACATATTAGATACAAGCCCTGGAGTATGTGTTGTGTCTTTCACATGCATCTACTGTGACATTCTCTGTGTGCAGGTTTCTTGGCAACTGGGGAAACTATCCGTGACAGTGTGACACTTTAGGGGCTTGTCTGGGCCAGACTGCAGAGTGTGGATGTCTAGCTTGCATCTATTTGTACGACTGGGGCTGATCAACACAGCAATTGTACACCTTTCATAGTTATACACATCATACTAGTATTTCTATTCAGATTTCTTTACCTGTGTGCCCTGTATGGAAAATGTATGTGTTGCAGTACATTATTTTTTTCTATTCAGATTGCAGTTTAAAACTGTAGAATCAGACTGAGATGTTAGTGGCGGTCACAGGATTTGAACCGTGCTGTGAGTGAAAAACTGAACTAGAGGCCTAATCCTTATCATACTCAGCTACTGGGGAGATGTTGTGGGTTGCTTGTGACATTTCTATCTAGTACATATTTTTGTGCACAGTACTTTCATTATGACATGTTGCATTATTTGTTTCCCATTTTCAGTACAAATTATGCATACACAACAGACATTGGTGTCACTGTTTGTGAAGCACATTAGCTGGATTGCACATTTGACTGTTTTACAACTACATACTGCAATTTAGATTCCTGAGTACAGTGTAGGTTTTAGGTCTGTACCTTTTAGCCTTATACATTTCTCAGTACATTCAAGCTACATACAGCTGACATTGAAAGGTTAACATAGGACAATGCTGGCAGATAAACAAGTAAAACACATTCTGATGGGAATATGTACTGTTGCTTTTTTCCAGTTATTTGACTTGCTCATTGTAAAGTATGCACACAAGCAGTGCTAAATCAGTTTACCTCAGTTAATGCATTCTGCATGACATACACATTTCTATTTATCAGGTACAAGGGAGATGACACACACCAGTATTTGGGATCAACTTTATTAGTTTTGACATACATATCTGTGTACAACTCAGAACTCTACACTTATTATTCCTGCATGATTTGCACAGGGGAATGATTTTCATTTCTAACTGTTACAGTAGCCCTGAGATGGCACTTGCTTGGCAGGTTCACTTAGACACACTCTTACATATTCTAATATTCCTCTCCTGAATATTGTACCTTGTTTGCTACTGATATCTGTATTACACAGCAGCTGGGAATACTCCATTGTAACACTGGCAGCCTGAAACAAGCATTGATTCCTGACTTTTACAGCACAATTATATATACAGGCAGTCCTACCATTACTATAATTTTGATTTCTTACTGCTAATAGTAGGTGGCATTCTGTACTCACCATACTGCCGATGCAGCCAGGCTAGTCACTGGGAATGAGCCTCCACATTCTGGGACCTCTCCGCAGCAGCTGTATGTGAAGGCATTATACATTAATCACACCTGCACAGTCACAAGTTAAACTTTTTCCATACTTAGTTAAAAATACATAAGACTGCATATTTACAGACAGGTGAGACATCCTGCACTCGGGCTTCTTGGATCCACTGGTCGAAGAGTGCACCCCTCCTCCGCTTCAGGTCATTATGGTGATGAGGTACCTGCTCACCAGTCTGGGGTATGCTAGTGGCACTGGTGAGATCACGTGCAAGTTGGTCCCAGGCCTCCACTTTGTACTGTGAGCCCTGGTACTCACCCTGCTGCAGCTTGCAATCATGGTTTTTAACTAGGAGCCCAACTATGACCCTGGACTCCTGAATGCCCCAACGTTGTGCTCGGAAGCGCACACCTTCTCCAATGCCATACATTTTGTTCCTGCTGTGTGCAATCCCAAATGGTTATGGCTGTATTCCTGCCTGTGTGGTTTAATTAGGGCAGTTTTCCCACAGTTGTTTTAATTGGCCTGTTTTAATATGCTGCACTATGCTTAGCTCCATGTAAATCTGCATAGCAATGCTTACACCAGCTAAGCAGAGCTGAAAGCAGGTAAGCAGTGCTTACACTAGCAAAGCATCGCTTAAATCTATTTCTTCATTACATTTATAAATTATTTTTACATTTATACTTTACATATTCCCACCCCTACTGTGCTATACATGAGCCAAATGATTGACATCTATCATTCACATTCCTTAAAAGTTTATTAACTAATTTGACAGAGGGGAGACTCAAACTAAGCATGTTCAACATGCTATACCATGGCAGTACCACTACACTACAGCAGCTTGATGATGTTTTCTATCACAGTAGCACTTGTCTATCATTTTCAGGATTTCAGCCAGGCTAAGCATAGTGGCTCGCTGAGCAAACAAGCTGCGCAGCGCTTAAACTTCAGATTTATTTCATGAAAAAAATATTATTACATTTTTTTTTATTTTGTATTCCTTTCCTCTTGCCCTACTGCTTCCATGCATGTAGGGCAAGAGTGCATACATTTGGGGTTGTGCACTTGAAGGCTGCTGTCTTCTAGGTGTTTGTGTTTTTTATTTTTTTTTTCAGTGTCCACGGACACTAAAATGTTAGCTATTTACATTTCAGTGTCTGTGGACACTCGTTTACTATATAATATTAGAGCCAGGCTCTAATATTATATAGTTTGACACTCATCTTTGTCAGAAAGTGCTGTATGTCACTTTCAGAGTGAAGGGGATGTGTTTCATTTGCTGGGACTGCTGACACATACCCCCCTGCACTTGTTCCTGGTTTATGTCCATTTAGTTTAGATAGCAGCATGCCTTCATGCATATGCAAGGTGCGCTGCTATCCTAAATGGACACAAACCACTCTGTGGAAGAATAGCCTTATTCTTGCACAGAGCTTCGTGAATCCAGGGGTGTATGCACTTAAAGCTGAAATGTTCTGTTTTTTTAGGAAATTGCATTTGGTAGATTTTTATTCTAAGCAACATATAGTAATAAATGAAGTGTCTAACTCTTTAGATAGTACTTTTGATAATGATGAAGAAGGTGAAATTTTTGTTTCTTGTGATTCGTCCTTTTAAAATGATGTGAGGGGTTGGGAGGGTGGCCTAATGGTTAAGGTGTTTGCCTTACAAACACAAGGTGCAGGGTTTGAGTCTCACAAGGGATAATTAAGCTAAAAAAATGGGGCAGGGCATAAAGGGCTAGCTATATACTAACTACCTAACACTATGAACACTATGAACACTATACTGTTTACTGGATACAGGTAATATATAGGTTAAAAGTGATTTTATACCTCCTTTCCCTAATGAAAATATTAAACAGTTTTCTCCCATGATAGGTTTTGAAGTAGAGAAAATATGTTTAAGTTTTACAAAAAATAGAAACAATGCAGTTTATAATTTATCTAGGGATGAATGGGAAGCATTGAAAGGGTTAAGTGAGAGACATGACCAAGTAATTAAACCTGCTGATAAAGGCATAAAATAGTAGTTATGCATTATTTGCAATATAAAAAGATGTATGATGACAACTTAAATGATAAGGACATTTATAAAAAGTTTCAATTTTGCAATATAAAAAAGCCTTATTGAAATATAATGAGTTGATTATGAAAGGTTATAGGCTAGGTTATTTTTCCAAGAATGATGTAGAGAAAAAGTTTTCTTCTCAAGGGAGTGGGATGGCTAGATTCTACTGTCTACCTAAGATCCATAAGAACTGTTCTGTCCTCCAGAGGCTTCCCATAGTTGCAGCAACTAAATATTTTTTGCACAATATTGGTATTTTGCTACATACATTTTGTTACAGTCAGTTATAAAATGAGACTCATATATTTGTTAATCCGTTGAGTTTTTGGAGAAAATAAAGCCCTTTGAATGGAAAAATGATAACTAGTGGCTGGTTGTAGACATAAAAAATCTTTATACCAACATTAGTTCCCAGTTGGGGTTACATGCAGTAAAATATTTTTCAGGTGATAGCCCATTAACAAGCTATATAATTGAGCTATTACAATTCTGTTTGACCCATAACTATTTTGAATTTAATGGTGACATATTTCATCAGCTTAATGATATGGCACTGGGGGCTTATTTTGCCCCCATGTATGCCCATTGGTTTATAGGCTTATTTGAGTACAAATATTTATATCAGACAGAATTTTTTAAGAAATGTGATAAAATACTTCAGATTCATTGATGATCTGATTTTTGTGCGTGAAGGAGGAGAATCTATAGATCAAAGGTTCTTTTAAGACCTACAAAATAATAGATTTAGTCTGAAATTTGATGGTATGTAAGTTGGAATAAAAGTTATATTTTTGGATATTGAATTAGAAGGTAAAGTGGGACAGCATGTAAAAACAAGGGCTCATGGGAAATTTCGAGATGTTAATCATGTTTTGAATGGTGGAAGTTGTCATCCAGCACATCTAATTAATTCTTTACCTTATGGTGATTTTTTGAGAATATTGAGATTAAGTAGCAATGATACTCTTTTATGGGAAGATTTAGAAATGATGTGTGTTCATTTTCTAAACAGAGGATATGAACAATATATTAAGCTTAGAGAAAGCTTTAAAAAGACTAGTAAATGATAATAGAAGTCAGAAAGGGAACATATCCAATACCTGGAATGATATGAGATATAATAAAAATAAAGACAATAGGAGGCAAGTCTATTTTGTTACTACATATAATGTGGTGACAGATGAAATATTTAAAGTAGTTAACTATTGTTGGGAGTTTTTGTTAAAAGATCCTAGGTTAGGAGATATATTACTATATAAGCTTATATTATCTTTGAAGCGAGGGAGAAGTATAAGGGACATGTTAGTTCGTAGTAATTTTGAATCTCCTAAAGAAGAACTGTTTGTAGAGTTAAGATTACTGGGTACTAGGAAATGTGGTAAATGTTCCATCTGCAGGCATGTAGCTCCATATTTTGATAGGATCAATGATGTTACATATACCCCAAAGCATTGTGTAAATTGCAATACTAAGGGGATGGTGTATGCACTGAAATACTCTTGCAGCCTCTTTTATATAGGTGAAACTAAGAGGCTGTTTAAAATAAGAATGCAAGAGCATTTAAGAGATATCAAAAATAAAACAATGGAAATCCCAATAGCACAACATTATGCGACATGCCATGATGTAAAAGTGATTGTTTAAAGGGTAAAATTTTGGAAACTGTGCAGGACTGTGATGACATAGAAATTAAAAAAAAAAAGATTATATAAGGAAGCAGTATGCATTCTAAAATTTGGTACTTTGACATCCAATGGGTTAAATCCTGAATGTAACTGGAGGGTGTCTTTGTAAATCATTACTTAATTAATTTAATTGATTAATGTGTTAATTTATGTTCTTTATAAGAACTTGTGTGAGTACATTTTTGTTATCTCGTGAAGGCTTGTGTTAGCTGAGGTGCTAAAATAAATTAAAGACATTGTTTTAAACAGATATTGCAGCCTTTTCCCTCTTTTGTGATATTTTTCTACTCTTTCCACTTGCCCAATGTTTCCTGGAATTCATTAATTCCAATGCCCTGGACCAGCTTATTCTTACCCTCATTAGAGGTAGCAACATCCTTTACCTGGTCATTATTACCATGGGCGACTGTTGCTCTACACGAATAGTCAACTCCTCCCTGGTTAGATCTGACCATAAACTAATAACCTTGGAAATCCACATCCCTCCCACCCCACCCGTAAAGGTAACCACCATGAAGAATATCTCCAAAGGTAACTTTGGGTTCCTAAAACAGAGGTGGCTAACTTCACAGCACCCATGCAAATGGAGAATAGTTACATGACTGCCGAATTATACACCAATGCGTTGTACAAACACGTACAGAAATGCATGGATCTCGCCATACCCAACAGAACCAAAACACTCTCCTCCAAAAAAAGGAAGCCAATCTGGTAGTTCCCTGCCATAAACAAACTCTACAACAGAAGGAGGAAACTGATGCAGAATAAGGTGAAGTTCCAAGACTGGTAAAACTCCCTTATCAACCTCAACAAAAAGTTGAGATCCCTCATCAAATCCTCTAAAGCTAGCTATGAAAACCAAATTCCAGCAGATACTAAAGACAACCAAAAGGCCTTCTATAGTTATGGAAAGAATCTCCACGGCAATACCCAGATTTGCTCTGAGCTACTGCACAATGGTACCTCCTATACTGAGCCAACAGATATTGCCAATATACTGGCCGACAGATTCAGTGCCAACTTTACCCCCTCCAAAGGGACCAGTCAAAATACCAGTAGATTGCCAGGCACCCAGAATTACTGCTGCACAGGTTAAAACAGTACTCTCCAAGACCAAAAATACAGCTTCTATGGGACCTGACAATATCCCTGGCTGTGTTCTACATGAACTACAGAGTGAACTGGCACCTCACCTGTGTGCCCTGTTCAATCACAGCCTCACCTCAGGCTTTGTCCCTGCTGAATGGCACACTGCTACAGTCATCCCTCTCCACAAAGGAGGAGCGATTACAGATCCTGGGAACTATTGTTCTATTAGCCTGATGAGTCTGATATGCAAAGCTATGGAACGCATCATCATGGACCTAATAAACAAGGATATAGAGAATCTCAAAACTCTGGATACCACACAGTTTGGTTTTGTGAAGCTTAGATCATGCCTGCTCAACTTTGTCAACTTCTTTGAGTCAGTCACCGGAGCTGTGGATGAATGCAAGGTGGTTTATACAGCCTACCTTGATCTGGCAAAAGCCTTTGATACCATTCCCCACTCAGGAATCATAGAAAAATTCACTAAGCTAGGCATCAACCTCTATATCACTAGGTGGGTTGCAAACTGTCTCACAGGTAGAATCCACAGTGTAAAAGAAGCTGACTCCAAGTCAGACTGCAGAGCAGTCACAAGTGGAGTCCCACAGGGTTCAGTCCTGGGACCTCTTTTGTTTGTTATCTACTTCTCTGAAGTCCAGGCCAACATGAAGGGACTTTGGCTGACAAAGTTCACAGATGATTTCAAGTTGGGAGCTATTATTAACTCACCGAGTGATGTTGACATTCTATAGAAAGGCCTCACTGAGATGAACGATTGGTGTCAGAACCATGGCGTTAAGCTCAATGCCAAAAAAATCTATCATCATCCCCTTTGGCAAAAACCCGGTTCCCATGAATTACCACATTGATGGTAGTCCACTGAACACAGAAGGAGTTATAAGAGATCTGGGAACACAGGTTGACAGCAACCTCTCTTTTGACCAACACATTGCCACTGTGGTCAGAAAGTCCTTCTGTGTGGCACATCTCATTACTAAGGGTTTTGCATCTCGGAAGAAAGAGGTCATTGTCTCCCTCTACTCTTCCCTCATTAGGCCAATCATTGAGTACAATGCCCTATTTGGCATGTACCTCACTAAACACCTGCAACAACTGGAAAGGCTGCAAAAGTACCTCACAAAGAGGATCCTAGGCCTTAAACATTTGCCCTATAAAAACTCCAGATATTCTCTATCTCATATCACCTACTTAGAGGCGATCTCTGCTTGACTTACAAAGCCATGTCTGACCCAGCTGTGTTAGAAATGCTACATCTATCAAAATCCCAATCCCTCTACACCACATGCTCCAGAGACCTCAACTTCATTACCACAGTCAACAGAACATGCTGGAGGGACAGGTTCATAACCCAGAGACTGCCCATGCTATGGAATAGACTTCCTATACATGTCAAGCAGAGCACCTCACTGGCCCTCTTCAAGAGAAATCTTGATGAGTGGATGGGAAATAAAAAATTCACTCCAGGGATCACTCCAGTGGCTTTACTCGACAGAGGCACTGGGAACTAAGGTCGGATGGCACATTGCCAGGGTAATCCAATGGGCTAGGCTTGTAAAGGGCCTAGGGCCATTAGCCTAGTACACACCTATTAACCTATGAACCTAGTCATATGGTCCTGCATTCTGATGATGTAATACATGAAATGAACCTCTTATAGTGGGTAGACATGTAGTCTGTATTTTGCAGCTTTTTTTTAACAAAATAACACAAACTGAGCACAATCAGGCAATCCGACAATAAATTAATGAATAACTAAATGCATTTATATTCAAATAAAATGTAACAAAAGCAAAATGGAGCACAATAAGATTCATAGCAAAATGTATAGTGCTTGACATATTGTTAATACCAAAGATATTATATTGAAATAAATAGTTCTGTATCATGGATGATCACTTTTAGGAAGAAAATCAGGGGTACGTGAAACTCTGCTGTGATTACCTATAAAGTCACATACAAACATGCATACATTGACTGGATTAGTGCTGGAATGGAAACTATACATTCAACTTAATGAACTTTTTGGCAAGGTGGAAGGACCACCTGTATATGGAACCAGATACTGCAGATTGTACCTAGTGGGAAGCCAGACTGCATGTAGTACTGGGGTCCATATACAGATGGTGCGATGCTACATCTTTCAAGAGGCAGAGGCAGAGGCAGAGACCCTTGAGCCATTCACATATGAAATTGATGTACTGCAAGCCATCCCCCAAACTCCTCTGAGGACAGCTCACAGCGTTGTGTTTACAAAAGGAGATTTAATTCCCTGGTGGGTAAGTGGATCCACAAATCTTTATCTTGGATGGGCAGAATTCAGGTATGATGGCTATGCTGTTCTCCAGATATAGCTCCTGCACTGGACAGTATCTAGTCATGCAGCTACACCTGTATGCTGGACCCTGTTTCCAGACAGCAATGCTGGATCTGATAAACAGGCAAAGCTGATGCATCGGATAATTTTGTCCAAACTGAGTAGTTACACCGTCATCTTGTAACATCAGGCTATACTCAGAACAAGAATGTTATGGAATCTCATCACCTGTTCTTGGCATAGCAGGACTCCCTTCAGTTCAGTACCTCACATTATTGAATTACAACATGTTTGCCTCCTTCATGACATCATCAGAAAGTGCCACCAGATGACACAGAATCAAGACATAATTGGGCAACTGCTCAAAATATGGTAGATACAAGCACGAGTTTATTAAGCTTAATAAATAAAGCTCAACTGATCTGACTACATTAGAAACTATATATTATAGAATCAGAAAGCTAGCTTTATTATTATTTATTTATTTACTGACATTTGTTGACCGGGAAAATCCACTGGGTTTGAGACCCATTTTCAGTGGAGGCCCAGGGAGAAAAGCTCCAAGTTATATGAAAGTCATTACATGAATTTGTAAGGAAACAAAATTATAATTATAAAGCAAGTGAAATAATACAGAAAACTATCTAAACAGCAAATATGTTGTAAAAAGGCACAATACAGTAACAATGGAATATTAGCATGTAGGAAAATTGTACAGTTAGAAAGATTTAACAATACAGCTCATTTTTTGGGGGAGTAGGAAAAGGGAAAGATAGAATTAGAGAGTTAAACTTAAAGGTAAGGCAGATATAGTTAGAATCTTATAGCTAGGTAGTGGGAATATGTAGATTATAGGTGGCATGTATTTAATGGTAGTATTAAACGTAGAAAGTGACAGAGAAGAGAAAATGTGTTAAGATGGTTGTATTGATGTGTGGACTATGATACTAAAGATTAGGGATAACTCATATGGTGTAACAGTATGACATATACATAAGTATATTTGCTACTTGAAACAGTTTTGCTAGATTAAGGAGGCTGTGGATATGTGTTGCATGTGCAGCTGGGGTTATCAGTGAGATGTTGTTTTAGTTTTCTTTTAAAGGAGATTATGTTGTCCAATTCTGTAACTGATGATGGAGGGTGTTCCACAGCTTAGTTATGGAATGGAAATAGAGGCAGCTACCTGCTCTTTTACTAGGTTTCGATACTTTAAGTACATAATGAGACCATAATTACAGCAAAAGGAAGTACTAAGAAAACCTTTAAATGTGATCTTTTTTACAGATACCTTACAAAACTACAGACCTTTCTTCTTGAGTTATGTCAGGGAATTAGGAAATAGTATTCAACAATTCACTGAATCAGCTATAATGAGAACACATATTCCAAACCCAAGGATATTGTCAGTATATTATCAAATAAGTTTAGTGCTAACTTTACCTTACCCACATTGTTGCCCCGAGTATCCCTGAAAATTGAGTTCCCCTGAAATCACATTGGAACAAGTCTTGACAACACTTTCAAATACTAAAAATAATACCTCTGTTGAAAAAGACAACATACTAGGCTGCATTCACATCAGTAACCCATATGTAATATTTGAGCTGATATTTTAAATTTTCACCCTCAGCCAGTTCACCAGTTCATACAGTTTGTGCCTGATTCCTGGAGTACAACCACTGAGACCCCCTAAGCAAGGCTGACCTCTCTACAGATCCTGGCAATTATAGGCCTAGTAGCCTCACCAGCCTTATATGCAAAACCGTGGAATGTATAATAGTAGAACCTCTTTATGTATACACAAGCAACTTAACAAATCAAGTTCCCAATCAGTTTGGTTTTATGAAGGGGACATCCTATCTCCCGAATTTAATAAGCTTCTTTGAAACAGTTACAGGCTGTGGACAGTGGCCACTCAATTTGCATTGCTTACACTGCTTATCCTGATCTGGTTAAGGCTTTGAGCACTATCCCCCATGCTGGTATTGTTGGAAAATTAGACAAACTTAATATAAGCCCCTATTTTCCACTGGATTGCAAACTGGCTATACAACAAATTTTAGGTAATGAAAGTTGCTGGTACCCTCTCAGAATATAAAATTGCAACTAGTGTGGTACCACAGAGATTAGTGCTAGGACCTCTCCTGTTTGGCATTCATTTTGCAGACATATAGTCCAATTTCCCAGAAGTATGGTTGACCAAGTTGCCAGCTGGGCAATGTTATCTGCTCATCCATTAATGCTAAACAGCACCAGCAAGGACTGGAATATACACATACCTGCTGTATTGAAAATTGTCTCAAGTTAAATGCAAAAGACATACTGTGTAGTAAAAAAGCTGTCCCCACCTCATAAGTTTTGAAAGATACTCCTCTTCAGCCAGGCATGGTCATAAGAGACCTGAAAACTTACATTGGCAATTCTTTCTCATTTGAACACTATGCTTCCACCATAGTAAAGAAATCCTTCTATCTGACCCAATTAATTTCTAATGGAAGTCTTCTTCATCCAAAGAAGTCACCTTGCTACTGTACTCTTCCCTTATCAGACCCATCAATGAATGCAGTATTCCTTTGGAATGTATAAATCAAAGCATATTACTTAAATAGAAAGGCCCCAGAGTCAAAAAACATACTGGTATATAAAGAATGGCTGAAAAAATATTGCAAGCTTAGTGGTAGAGCAAACTGTAATGTTTCCACAAAAACTAAAAGAGGCCTTAAAAAGGCTACAGGCCAAAAAGGGGATACATGTTTAAATGCCGCAGTATCCAGGGTATGGGGGAGGTGCAGGAGATTTTGTGTCCACACCAACAGGCTAGTGAAATACACATGGGGGAGTATGCTTGGTTAGTGACTCCATTTATCTAATTACAAGCTAATCATACTTCTACTGGGTCCGAGAAATAGATTCAAAAGTGTAAGTAAAATTGCGAGTTACATTGCGTCAGACAAATTTGTGGAGGTTTTTGATATTTTAACTCCAAAATATTCAAAAAAAGAAGTTGCCTGTAAAACAAATCTGGTGGTTGTTACTTCCTTCAAGCTCAACACAAATAGTCATATTGAAAAGTTCTAAATTAGTAGTTTAGCATGAATCACAAACATGGGTCTATATCAAAGTATCACATGGCCAAATTATCAAAACTCATATGGTCATGACCATATGGTTGGCAATTCAGTGTGTTGAATCTTTCCGACAGAAATCATGGTACAGCTGGGATCAAGAAATTTACCCTTTTCCCCACTGCAGTGCAATCTTGGAGTTGGTATCTATAATTATCAGGGGGTGTGGGAGTACATACTCCCCCATGTGTATTTCACTAGCCTTTTGGTGTGGATATGAGATCTGCAAAAGCATTGTTTATGTTGTTTGCAGGTGTTTGGGTTTATGTTGTTTGTTGAGGGACTGAATTGTTGACCTCATGGGTTTTGACAATTTGGTCATTCAATGGTTTGACATAGATCCATAAACATTTCAGCCTGAAAATAATCTAACATATACAGCCAATGCAAGAATTACATCAAAGTAATTGTTTAAAAAAATGTAAAAATTGCATTTCATTTGTAGTCTATACTGTTCCATCAAAAAGAGATATTTGAAGGTCATTACATATTGAACTTAATGCTATTTTGGATAAAATGCTGAATATCTGATGTTATGTTACTTTCTTCTGCCCCTCTCCGAAACTTCTGATGGCTCCTCTACTGACACCCAATTGCGCTACTGTTTTTAGGGGATGAATCTGGACATTTCTGGACTAGGTGACATCTCTACAGCCCATTCCAATGTGGCTGGGAATCTAGACTGACCCTCCATTCCCTGGTTAGGGTTGGGTGGTAGCAAGTAGGCCAGCTTGCTGGTCATGGGGATTTGCATGCCCTCTTTTGTTTTTTATTCATTTTATTTTTCAGTTTGTTTACTGGGTGGATGGGCTGGTCAGACTGATTCATTTCAGCCATTACCTGGGCTGTGGAAGAACAAATGTATATGATTTACAAAAGACCAACAATTGGATATGTGCATTATATTTACTAATTTTATTAGTCTGGATGGGTATTAAGTGATGTTAGTAAGCTATAACTTGACAGGTTAAAATTATAGTTGCTGCATAGCAGAAATTACATTTGCAAATTAAAACCAAAGATTTGTAAGAGGTATGGATTAATACCTCCTACATATGCTTCACTGCTCTCTCTGTCTGTCTCAGTAGTTTCACAAAGAAGATCCTCATATGGAGACTTAGATTGTTCTTTCAGATGGGTACCACTCTAGTAAATCAAATCCAAACCTTTTAGGTACTACCCCAACCCTCCTTTTTTTTAGCCTGCATTAGTAAGCATCTGGAACCATGGATTTGCACTTGCCATTTCTTTTTGTACCCAGCTTGGTTGAAATGGATATTCTGAGACAATGAAACAATTGTCCCAAATTTACTGACAACCATTTACTTCTTAAACACACTGATACAGTGTGTAAGAGATGTAGCTATAAAAAGTAACCTGCTTAAACCACAAAGACTTCCTAAACTTAGCTTAACTTATTACATCCGAGTGACGCCTCCAGGTGCATCTGCACTTAACTCCTACTGATGCTTCTAGGCATCAAATATTGCTTGTGCATATTTGTATTAATAATTCCAAACCCATGTTATGTACAAGGTTTCAAAGGATTTCATTGTAAAGCTCACACAATGGCAAACTCAACAGCATTAATATTTGACCTCTGTCTAGTGCAGGTAAATAGATATTATTTATTGTATGATATTAATTTATATAGATATAATTTTCACATTTTTCTAAATATTTCAACAACCAAGTAACAGAGACAGAACTCCTTAGACTCATATGAAAGCTCTCAGCTAGATGAATAAAATGCTGCTGACAGCATGACTGTAACTTGAGTGGTTTCGGAGATATTGTAAGTTGTTTACAAAATATTACAAATGTAATACTGTGACTTATAAAATTCGGTTTAAGACCTAGAACCTACAAAAATACTACCACTGTAAAAATAGTTTGCGCTGAAGAGTTTGCTATTTATACTTATTTCATAATCCCTATGGTTCCAGAAATATAAGCATTTGTTTGAAATGTGCGGACATAATTTGCTTCTGTCAAAAGGCTTGGGTTCCGCCCATTGGATGTTACAGTATAAACTTCCTGAGCTCCTTTGGAGTGGAGTTAAGAAACAAGTACCCTGAGCAATCTGCAGACTGATAAACACACAGCACAAGCAGCACCCACCATTAAAACACATATCTAAGAGTCACATTGATTCATTTCAAAAACCCATAAGGCAAATCTCCAGACAGGCCAATATCTGACTCCATACTGAGACTTGCCGAAGCGCCACTCACCAGGCTGTGCAAGGAAAGGGCTATAGTTGTTTACTTGTCAAGTGCTAGGCTTCACCCCACCACAGATGCACAAAAGTCCCTGAACCACAAGCACATTTATAATACAGTTATTGTACAAGTGGGTGTAAATGACTTGAGATGTGCCTCCCTTCACTATACGAAGAGATAGAGAGAGAGAGAGACATGATGGAGGTATTGGAATATATGCCTGAGGCAGGTATTAACCTTTCCTTGAGCAGTATTCTGTCATTGCCACAAAGTTGGCCTTAATTTGAACAAATGCTGATAGAATTCAACAATTGGCTTAGCTTATTGTGTCATTTAATGGAAGTACAATATATACCATCCTGGGAAGAGACGGTAGACAGTTCAAACTGCTTAGAAAGGGATATAACCTGTAACTTTCCCCCAAGGCTTCTGTATATTGGCCAAGACTTGTCCATCCCTATAGTACCTTTTTTAGACAATGTCAGTCTTCTAAAGCTTCCAACATAGCTCAGAATTAGGAGCCTAATCAAAAAAATTCTACATACTGCAGACCTGAAACTGCTGATAAATACATCAACACAGAGACTTTGTTTAAGACCAGTGAAAGGACACTGTTAGTGCAGGGCTACAGTGCTTATCACTCATACAGGCTACCACATTAGATGAATGCACTAAAAGTGCTAATGTTTCATTATTCTTAAAAAAAAACTCTTACCCTTAGTCTCATTAAATAAGATAATGACATTATCACATCCTAGCAAACTACAGGACTCCCACTATGTCCCCTTTGGCCCATACCTTCTATCTCACCAGGATGGAGTCCCTGTGTATTAAACCAAACATCATCTCCCTAGGAAACTTTAATTATCCTTCCATAAACTTTCTTTTTAAATCTAAAGTTGAATCTATCATCTACAGAAAATTTTGACACCTCATAACTTTGAAATACTGCCTAATTTTTACTAATAATACTTAAAAAATTGTGTGGAAATCTGTAGAGTAGTCCATAACAAACAGATTAGCTTGTTCTGGTGTCAGTCTCACGAGCCCTGTTTTATCTGTCATCTACTTCACTCCTGAGTTGGTAAAGGCTCAAGCACCTAATGTTCTTTGAAGCTTAAAGCGCTGCAGGGCAGCATGTGGTTAGACTTTTTTTCAGTACCAAAGGAGTTGTGCATGCCTCTTACACATATGAATACTTGTAACTAAACTTCTAGATTTTGATAATTTATAACTTACTAGAAGTCACCTCATCAGCAGACTGCAGTACTCAGTGATACATTAGTTAGCAATTTAGTTGGGATTATTAGATATATGTTTTTTCGGTTTCCTAAGAAACCATCGAATTTACACTACATCGAAAATGAGAAGATCGGGACTTCTATATTGAAATTGCAAACCATCGAAAACGGAAATCGTCGACTTCCAAAGCGTCGAAAATGAAATGTCACAGCACTTGTGTATGTTTAACGGGTCCCCTTCTAAAGACCGAACCGCCGATTCCCCGACGCAGAAATCACCGACGCCAGATAACCGACAGGTACGTATACCGACAGGGTGATTCGCCGACAGCGGAAAGACCGACAAGGGTAATGTGTGATCGCGACCCGGTAAGTGTGCGACAGTGACGGAGGTAGGAGTGGTCAGGTAAGTGAGTTCGGGTTAGGGTGCAGGTAGGTGAAGTGTGCGTTAGTGTCGGAGCTTGGGCTAGGGGTGGGTAAGTGAGTTAGGGTTAGGGTGCAGGTAGGTGAAGTGTGCGTTAGTGTCGGAGCTTGGGCTAGGGGTGGGTAAGTGAGTTAGGGTTAGGGTGCAGGTAGGTGAAGTGTGCGATAGTGTCGGACCTTAGGGTTAGGGTTTGGGTCAGGGCTAGTGTGTATGGTATGTAGTGTAGTATAACTGTATTTATAACTTCTCTCCTGTATGTTCTGCACTTTCCATGTAGTCGATGTTTTCAATGTCAACGATTTCTGTTTTCGCTGTTATGTACTTTCGATGGTCTAGTCTCGATGTAGTCATTCTCGATGTAGTGTAAATTCGATGGTTTCATAGGAAACCGTTTTTTCACATTGTTCACAGAAAATGTGTAAAAATATTTAGTGGCTTGTCTAAACACAGAGCAAGTCTTGATCACTGAGTGAAAGCAGCAGGAAAAAAAACTATTAATCATGACACATGGTTTTCAATTTCACTCTTTGCTTATGGAGTGAAATTACTGCAAAAAGTTGAACAAATATAAGCAGCTAATACACATCAATGCTGTTGAAATCTCAGAAGGAGAAAAGAGTGTAGGAAACATCACACAAACCACTTTAAAACTATTAACTTTATCCGATTCTGGGAATTTCATCTGAAATAATTTCATCAGACATAATAAGTAAATAACATTACAATTTCTATTTTGTAAAACATTAAAATCTTTAGAAGCTATGTCTGATGGTGACAAATTGAAATACATCACAACAATAATGTCCAAAAGTTCTTTTGTTCGTTCAACAGGACCTGTTATGAAAATCAGTAAAACTGTTATAAACAATTTTCAAAGACTTTTGAATACTAACACTAACAATATGTTGTTAAACAAACAAATGGGTGATTTTGAGAAAAAAATTAAGTTGTTACATCTGGACAATCTGCTTTTTAATTGAGAGTCAGAAACAAGGTATGATTCCCAAGAGGTTGCTCATTTTTAAGTTCTCCAATGGAATGATCAAAGATTCAGCTTTACATGTGGTATTGATTACATTTTTGATATGATGTGTAAAAATGTGTGGACATTTTGATTAAGCATAATAAGAAATATATAGATGAGCTTTATGACCATCAGACAAAATGAATTTAGATATTATTACTGATTTGGTGCTTACATTTCATAAACAAAACTGTGATAATATTCTTTCCAAGTTAGATGAACACATCAACAAACTTAAGAAACATTTGTTTGGTAAGTTTTTGAGAGACAAAAATATTATGAACACAAACAGTATCTGCTTTCTAAGGAGCCTGTTTCTCTTGGCCAAACACAAGGCTCACATAGACATGGTGTCAGTCACAATAATGATATGGGTTACAAATCAAGAGAACAATGTAAGATGAATGGTTTGGGCAAACTAATTGACTTTAATGACTATGTAAGTCAGGATGGAATAAATGGGAGTCCTTTTATTTAGATGAACCTCAACTCAAGAGATCAGAAAGGATAGGCAACAAGAATTCTGGCCATTGGAAGAGTCTGAAGCAACAAATACAACACTGGCATCTGATGAATGTCATGAGATGCTAGTAATTGAACAAACAGATGTAACGGTCTTGGAATCATTTCAGGTGCTTCATTTTAATGAATTTTATAGAGGTAATGATTTTTTTTTCCTAGAGGGAAGGTAAATGTTGCAATGAATGTTCAGTATTTCACTATTTTTAATTTCAGTGATTTAGTCATTACCCAAACACATACTGAAGTGTTCTAAACGGGTTTTACATTTTTACCTGAGCGGAGAATTGCTGTAGTGAATTTTTTAATTGAAACTAAAGTGTTTATGGGTAAATTAAATGTGTGCATTTTCTGCTTGGGTAATGTAGATAAGAACAGTTTTGTCAAAAGCAGTTTATAAAATCCTGCATTATTACCTGTGGTAGATACTTTTGAGAAATGTGTTTACAATTATATTAGGGAGTTGTTAAAGAAAAAACACAACAGAAAGATGTTTAATTTATCCCCCACAGAATATGAAGCCTTGAAGTCCTTATCAGTTAACAACACTATTTGCATTATCAAGCCTTTTAAGGGAGGGGGTATTGTTATAGGTGCATTTACATATAGTAGTGAAATATGTAATGTGATAAATGATAAAGAGTTCTCTGAAAGGCTTTCTAAAAATGAACTCAATATAGCATATAACAGAATAATATGGATGTGAATGAAGCAATAGAATAACACTTTTTTAGTTATTTTAAATGTGAAAACACTGAGGATCCCAGGTATTTTTGGGATACTAATAATTTCAGCATTGGGGGTAAAACAGAACCCTTTGCAATTTATGCTGATTATAAATTAAAGGAAATGTCAAGGTCTTTTTTAAATATATTAAAGACTCTTTGAACTTATTAGATATACTTTGGTCCTTGGAATGGGTAGAGGGGGGCTACTATTTTTGAAAGCAGATATAAAGGACCTTTTCATGGCCATTCTGTAAAACATATAATTTGAGTGTATTAGAGAGCTCCTGCTGGATTATAGATGAGTTAAATAAACTAAGATTGATTTGATATGCAAATTTTTAGAATTACTTCTCAAAACAATCACTTAACCTTCAAAGATGAATATTTTAAACAGAAAAAAATGTGTGGCAATGGGAGCAGCAGTTGCCCCCATTATTACAAATTTATGTTTATGTAAATGTGAAAAGGATATGTTTTTTAATAGTTCTTTGTACACAAATCTTCAGATCTATGTTTGTACCATTTTGAGGTTAATTATGTATACTCTTATTTATTTATAAATATAAATAAATAAATCTTCAGATCTATGTTTGTACCATTTTGAGGTTAATTATGTATACTCTTGGCAAACTATCAATTATTTTGATGTTACTGTTCATAATAATTTGATTGAACCCAGATTTGAATCTAACATTTTTTTGGTAATGCTAATAAGCCAAGAAGAAATAGCTGTACAACTCAAAAGCAATTGAAAGAACCAGCAGGAAATCCACTCAGCAATAGGATCTGAAGAAGTTCCACCATTGAGTAGGACAAAAAGTGCTTAATAAAACAGTTTTTTATTGCTGTGTGAATTTCCTGCTAGTTCTTTTGGTCACTTTTGAGTTGTACAGATTTTTCTAAAGCTACTATTAGTAACTCATATTTGCATTTTAGCAGCACACAGACTTACCAGGTAAAATGCAATATAGTTAAAGGACAAATTGTGAGATTATCGTGGTTGGTATCACGAGAAGTCACATTTCTTAAGAAAATAGAAACATTAAGGCAATTATTTTTGGATAGATCACACCCAGTTAAGTTTTTGAGAGGCATTATTAATGACGTGCAACAGTAGCGAACTGAATCTTTCCCACCAGTTTTACAGAAACCTTTGATCTACTCTACTAAGGCTGAAATTTGTGGGAATTATAATGGGGCCGCAGTATACCTTTTCCTATAGACAACAATGCCATTAGCAATATTGTAATGAAACTTTGGGATGGATTCTAACATAGTGAATTTTGTAATAAAGTAGGAAATGTCTAATTTTGTATTTTAAAATAGTAAACATATTAAAAGGAAGTTGGAGAATAGTGAGAATGCAAATAAAAATCAAATTAATTGGAGATCTAAAGGGATGTATTATTGTGGCCATTGTAAAGAGTGCAAATTTATAAACAATAGTAACTATGTGATGATAGGCAAGGTAAATTAATTATTTCATTGTAGGGTAACTTTCCATTGCAATTGTACAGGAGCTACTTATCTGGTCACCTGTTTATCCTGTGCAGGATTGCACATTGCTAGAATTTAAAGACTTGAGGGGAAGAATATATCAGCACACATATGCTGTGAAGAAAAATGACACTTTAAATGCAATAGCAAAACACAGTATGGTGTGTGATAATTTTAACAAATTTGTGTGTTTTGTATTAGAAGAAATGCACCAGTCAGACAGAGGTGGTGAGTGGCAAAAGCATTTAATGGTGAGGGAGTTATATTGGTAATTGTGGTTTCATGCAGATAGATCACCAGGATAAAATTAAAACGTTATCTATGTCTAGCATTTTGAAACAAAAGAGAAATAAATTAAGATAATTTTTGACTTGAGAGATAATCATCCATTATTTAAATGTTATATGGTTATGAATTGTTTTATTTCTTAAGAAGTCTTTGTTTCATGAAAGACAAAATCATTTCATTGTTGTTTGTAATACTTTTTATTATTAAATTATTTTGTCAGAAGCCCAAAATGGTGTGTTTTTATTATGTTTTATGAACTAGGACAGTGAACTAGTCTGCTGATCCTTTTCAATGAAAACCTGGATACAAATGCAGAGGAGAAAATTGGAAGTGCAGTATTTATTATTATAGCCGAGTGCGCTCATGCATTTGCAGTTAACTCCTTCTGATGTCTCTAGGCATCAAATATTGCTTGTTCATGTTTGCAGTAATCATTCCAAAACCATGCTACCTAGAAGGTATCAGAAGATTTCATCTTAAAGCATACATGATGACAAACACAATTGTATTGATATTTGATCTCTGCCTAATGTAGCTAAAGAGATATTGAATATTTGTATAATGTTATTTGTATTGTAATAATTGTCATATTTCCCTAAATATCTCAACATTCAGATAACACAGACAAAACTGCATAGTCTCATATGAAAGCTCACAGCTGTATGAAGAAAACTGAGCTGGCAGTACAGGTCTTGCTTGAATACTTACTGAGATATCATAAGCAGTTTATATAACATTACAAAATTAATATTCACTGCCTTTGTTTTGGCTTCTAAAATCTAGTTTAAAGTAATGAACTGAATGAATGCAGCAATATAAAGATTAATTTATCCTGAACAGTTTGCCATTTACTGCTTTCTAGTAGCACGTATGGCTCCAGAGATATGAATGAATGTTTGAACTGTAATGTGATAACTTAATTTTTTTTTTTTAAGGCTCAAGCCACACCCACTGGGAGTTAAAGGTACACACTCAAAAGAGTGGTGCTGGAGGGAATGAGTTAAAAAATATTAATACAATGAATAAAGGACATGAATACAAAGTTCTGTAATATTTATACATATGTTGCAAGTATCCTAGTGCTGTATTCACACAGAGATATAATGCATATGTAGCACGTATAATAGAAGTGCATTGACATAGGATTGGCATTTATATTTGCAGCATGGACAAGAATGAAGAATTGACATTTACAAGGAATACAAGATGAGGCCAAAGAAAATGATCAGGACCACTTCCTTGTGAATATTTGACTTCTTCTCACAGTTGGAAAATGCAGCCCATATACAGAATGTGTCCTTACTGTGTTGTAATTAGATAAGATGCACAATATTATATATACTTCCCCACAAATATTTTTCATTTGTAACATGCTGTCTGTCATAATCTATGGCATGAAACAGACAAAGCAGTGAGGTCAAATATAGTGCTGAAATGTATTTAAATCCTTGATCGAAGAAATGTTGTATTAACTACATTTTGTACATGACAGGCATATTATATATGTTTGAGAATTGTAATGACCTGTCAAAAAAAAAAAATATATATATATATATATATATATATATATATATATATATATATATAGGTTCATAGGTTCATAGGTTGGTAGTAGGCTATCAGCCCTAGGGCCTATACAAGCCTAGCCATAACAATTCCCTGGCTATTTCTTCCCACACTATTTACTTCCCTGGACCCCTGTCTAGCAGGGTGACTGACGTGATTCCTGGGGTGAATTTCCTTTCTCCCATCCAATTTTCAAGGTTCTTTTTGAAGAGGGCCAAA
Source organism: Protopterus annectens (assembly GCF_019279795.1). Lineage (NCBI taxonomy): Eukaryota > Metazoa > Chordata > Ceratodontiformes > Protopteridae > Protopterus > Protopterus annectens. Next base: position 1,634,699,596 of record NC_056729.1, read on the forward strand.
GAGGCATTCTGATTGACATGTATGGGCAATCTATTTCAGAGTCTGGGGAGTCTCTGGGTCAGGAACCTATCTCCTCCAGCATGTTTTGTTTATTGTGATGACAAGGTTTAGATCCCTGGAGTGTGTGGCTCTCAGGGATTGGGATTTCTTTAAGTGTAACATGTCCAATAGCCCTGGGTTTGACATGGCCTTGTATGTTAAGAAGAGATCGCCTCTGAGTAGACGATATGCGACAGAGTATAGCTGGAGTTTTTTAAGGCGATCAGCGTGGGGCATCTGCTTTAGGCCTGTGATTCTTTTAGTGAGGTATTTCTGCAGCCTTTCCAGTTGTTGCAGATGTCTTGAAAGGTACATACCAAACAGGGCTTTGTATTCTATAATGGTTCTAATGAGGGATGAGTATAGTGGGACAATGGCCTCCTTTTTTCTGGATGAAAAGCCCTTAGTGATGAGGTGTGCCACATAGAAGGATTTCCTGAGTGTTGTGGCGATGTGGTTATTGAAGGTGAGACCACTGTCCACCTGTGTCCCTAAGTCTCTTATTACACTTTCGGTGTTTAGTGTACTGCCACCTATATGGTAATTCACAGGTACATGTTTTTTCCCAAAGGGGATAACTATATATTTCTTGGTATTGATCTTGAGCCCATGGCTCTGGCACCAAGCATATGTTTCTGTAAGGCCCTTTTGTAGAGTATCCACATCATTTGGGGATTCAATAATGGCTCCCAGTTTGCAGTCATCTGTGAACTTTGTTAGCCAGAGTCCCTTAGTGTTGGCCTATACTTCAGAGAAGTAGATGCCAAACAAGACCGGTCCCAAGATTGAACCCTGAGGTACTCCACTTGTCACTTGTCTGGAGCTGGATTTAGAGTTGGCTACTTTTAGAGTGTGGGTTCTATCAGTAAGCCAGTGAGCAACCCACTGGGTGATGAAGGGATTAATGCCCAGTTTAGTAAGTTTATCTGTGATTCCAGAGTGGAGGATGGTGTCAAAGGCCTTGGCAAGGTCTAGATAGGCTGTGTGGACCACCTTACCCTTGTTCATGGCTCTGGAGACTGATTTGAAGAAGTCAATTAGGTTCAGAAGACAAGATCGGCCCTTCACGAATCCAAACTGGGTGGGGTCCAGTGTTTGAAGGTTGCCAATGTCTTTTTTTATAAGTTCCATGATAATACGCTCCATGGCCTTGCAGATAAGGCTTGTCAGACTGATGGGATGGTAGTTTCTGGGATCCAAGGTGGATTCCCCCTTGTGGAATGGGATAACTGTAGTGCTGCACCACTCAGTGGGCATGAAACCTGAGGTGAGGCTATGATTAAACATGACACTTAGGTGAGGTGCCAGTTCATTTTGTAGTTCATGTAGTACACAGCCTGGGATGTCATCTGGTCCCACGGATGCTGTATTCTTAGCTTTGGAAAGTGCATTTTTTACCTGTGTGGCCATTATTACCAGAATTTGGCAATCTTCTGGTATTGAGATGGGCCATTTAGGGGGTGAGAGGGTGGGTAATGTTGGCACTGAATCGATCTGCCAGGATATTGGCAATATCCTTGGGATCAGTATATTTAATGCTATTCTGTTTTAGCTCAGAGCAGATCTGAGCATTGCCATTTATATTCTTGACATAGTTATATAATGCCTTGTGGTTGTCTTTGGCAATTTTATTTAAATACCTAGCTTTGGAGGATTTTATGAGGGATCTCAGTTTCTTACTGAGGCTGGTAAGGGAGTTTTTTGCATCCTGGGATTTTCCTCTTTTCTGCAACAGTTTCTTCCTTTTGTTGTAAAGTTTGTTTATGGTAGGGGACCACCAGATTGGCTTGCTTTTTTTGGATGAGAGCATCTTGGTTCTATTTGGGATGACACGGTTCATGCATGAGTGGATGTGCTCATACAGTGCCTTAATGTAGGATTCAGCAGTTGAACTTTCAGTTCCCATCTGCATGGGTGACATGAAGTTTGTCACTTCTGACTTGAGTAGCATAAAGTAGGCTTTAGAGAAGTATTTTATGGAGGTTTCCTTACTGGTGGGTGGGGGTGGGATGTGGATGTTAAGGGTGATTAGCTTATGGTCAGACCTGACTAACGAGGGGGTGACCATAGGTGTGGAGCATCGATTTCCCATGTTGGTAATGATCAGGTCTAGGATATTGGAGCCCCTGGTGGGACTATGGATTAGTTGATCTAGGGTGTTGGAATTTATGAATCCCAAGAACTGTTGGGCAAAGGTGTTGGTACATGAGTAGCTTTCCCAGTTAATGGCAGGGTAGTTAAAATCACCCAGTATTAGGGTGTTTGTTTCTATCTTAATATTTTCCAGTATGTTTAGAAAGGTGTAGTGAGAATCTTGAGGCATGGTGGGGGATCTGTAGCAAGCTACAATTTGGATTGCAGTCTTACCTTGTGTTAGTTGCACCTGGAAAATTTCAGACGCATTGTGTTGGGCATCTAGCCTGGTGGTGTGAATATCCTTGGTGAATATGGACACTCCTCCACCTTTAGTGTTTCGGTCCTGGTTTGGTGGCCGAAAAAGTGTGGTAAGAGTTGTAGCCTAGTATTGCAGGGCTGCTCTCTGGAGCCTTGAACCAGGTCTCAGTTACTGCACAAATATTGATGTTCTCCATTTTTAGGAGAGCCTCGAGAGAGTGCATTTTGAGGTTTAGACATCTAGCATTGAGTAGAATTACCTTCAGATTTTGCATGCTTGTACCTGTTATGGTGGTGGTTTTGTCCTTTGAACTTTGCCTAAAAAAGGCCCTATAAGGGTGGCAAGAGTCTTAGCCAGTAACTTGAATCCCAGGGGCTACAGGTGCAGACCATCTCTGGCAAAGCATTGTGGTCTGTCGATCATGTCATCCCAGGCAGACAGATATTGGATCCCCTTTGAATGACACCAGAAGCTTAGCCAATTGTTGAAGTCAATCATTTTATCCTTATATTGTGGTATCATTCTGGGCGAAGGCAGGATGCTACTCAGGGCTAGGGTTATACCTGCCTGGGCCACATGATCTGAGAGCTTTTCCATGTCTCTTTTCATGTAGTCCAGGGAGGTACGTCTCAAGTCATTCACTCCAACATGGACAATGACAGAGTCATATTGATACTTGTTGTGGAGTGACTTGAGTGCATGCATTATGTGGTGGATCTTGGCGCCTGACAGGCAGCTGACAGTAATTTTCTCCTTGTTCAACCTGGTGAGTGGGACATCAGTGTGCCAGACTATAGAGTCACCTATGACTAAAGTGTTAGGTACGTTGTCTTGCCTTAGGGGTTGTTGCTGGGTGACACACTGGTGTTATGAGCTATGTGACACTTTGGTTGTGATTGGTGTTTGTTTGCATTTCATCTTCAGAGGTCCTTGTTGCTTGGGCAGGTTACAGTTAAGGGCCCCTGCATATGTAGATTTAGTGTTGCTATATGTGTGTGTTGGTGGTGTGGGTTTAGAAGGGCTATATGTTGCTTGAGGTGTAGTGTGGGTGTTAACCTTCTCCTCTTCACTGTCTAGCACAATCCTGGGTGGAGAGAGCTTTGCTTCCATTTTGGTTATGTAAGTGCATCTCTCACAGGGTGTAGTGTTGGGTGGTAGGAGGAGAGGGTTGTTTGTGTACATGAGGCAATTGCTGCATTGCCCCAGTATGCCCAGATTCACCAAGTGGACAGGAAAAATCACTGGAAGCCGACCCTTGGACATGCCTGGTTTGGTGCCTTTTTTTTTTTGTAAAGTACAGGAGCAGTTTTCATAGGTTCATAGGTTCATACTAGGCTATCTGCCCGAGGGCATTTACAAGCCTAGCCCATCGTTTTGTGGCTTACGCCACCCCTTTAGTATGGGGAACTATACCCATTATTTTGCTGTGCCTCTGTCGAGCAGTGACACTGAGGTAATCCCTGGGGTATATCTGTGATCTCCCATCCATTGGTCAAGATTTCTCTTGAACAAGGCCAGCGAGGTGCTCTGCCTCACATATACCGGAATTTTGTTCCACAGCATAGGGAGTCTTTGAGTGATGAATCTATCCCTCCAGCACGTCCTATTAATAGCCGTGTCGAGGTTTAAGTCTCCCGCCCTTGTGACTCTGATGGATCTAGATTTTTTGAGGTGAAGCATATTCATCAAATCTGGGTTTGACATGGCCTTGTATGTTAGGCAAAGGTCACCTCTGAGCAGCGTAAGTGACTGAATAGAGCTGGAGTTCTTTCAGTCGGGCGGCATAGGACAGATTTTTGAGACCCTTTATCCTTTTGGTGAGGAACTTTTGTGGTCTCTCCAGCTGCTGCAAGTGTCGGGTCAGATACATTCCGAATGGGGCATTGTACTCAATCATTGGTCTGATGAGTGATGAGTAAAGGAGACCATGACCTCCCTTGATCTAGATGAGAATCCCTTCATGATAAGGTGGGCAATGTAGAAGGTCTTCCTAACTACTTTAGCTACATGGGTGTCGAATGACAGACTACTATCAACCTGGGTCCCCAGGTCTCTGATGACTTCTTCTGTGCTCAGTGGATTGCCACCTATTTGGTAGCTAGGGGTAACCTTGTTTTTCCCTAAGGGTATGACTATGCATTTTTGGCATTTAACTTTAGGCCATGGCTCTGGCACCAGTTATCTGTTTCTGTAAGACCCTTCTGAAGGATATCTGTGTCAGATGTGTTTTCTACTATGGCGCCCAGTTTGCAGTCATCTGCAAACTTTGTCAGCCATAACCCTCCTGCGTTTGCTTGTACTTCGGAAAAGTAGATGCCAAACAAGAGTGGGCCCAGGACTGAGCCCTGTGGGACACCACTTGTGACAGGCTTTGAGCCTGACATGGCGCCAGCAACTCTGACCCTGTGGGTTCTGTCACTCAGCCAGTTTGCAACCCATCTTGTGATGTATGGGTTAACATTTAAGCTGATGAGTTTTTCAATGATACCAGAGTGGGGTATTGTATCGAAGGCCTTCGCCAGATCGAGGTAGGCTGTATGGACTGCCTTTCCCTCGTCAATGGCTTTGGTGACTGTTTCGAAAAAGTCATCCAAGTTTAAAAGGCATGATCTGCCTTTGACAAAGCCAAACTGGGTTGGATCCAAAGTCTGCAAATTCCCTATGTCTTTATTTATGAGGTCCATTATGATCCTCTCCATGGCTTTGCAGATAAGGCTTGTCAAGCTAATGGGCCGGTAATTTCCAGGGTCAGTGGAGGCACCGCCTTTGTGAAGTGGGACCACAGTTGCAGTGCGCCACTCTCTGGGTATGTATCCAGAGGTAAGACTTTGATTAAACAGCTGTCCTAGCTGTGGGTTTAATTCCTCATTGAGTTCGTGGAGCACACAGCCGGGGACACCATCTGGTCCCATGGATGCTGTGTTTTTGCTTTGGAGAGCAGTTCTCACTTGGGCGTTGGAAATTTTGGGGGCTGCAATCATTTGGTATAGATATCTCTCCTTTTGGGGAGGGGAGAAGTTTGCACTGAACCTGTCAGCCAGTATGTTGGCAATGTCTGTAGGATCAGTAATCTTCACATCATTTTGAACTAGTTCTGAGCATATCTGGGAGTTTCCTCCCAGGTTTCTAACATAGCTAAAGAAGGCCTTATGATTGTCTTTTGAGTCTTTAGCTATTTTTCTCTCAAAATTTGCTTTGGATGATTTTATGAGAGCTCTTAGTTTTTACTTATAGTGATCAAGGGTGTCTTACCTTTTAAGGATTTTGCTCTATCTTGTAGTAGCTTCCTCCTTTTGTTGTAGAGTTTGTTTTTGGCTGGGGTCCACCAGACTGGACGCTTGCCTTTGGTACAAAGAGTCTTTGTTTTGCTTGGGATTGCCTTATCCATGCAATCCTGCAGGTGCTGGTAGAAGGCATTTGTAAGTGATTCAGCGGCTTGAGTACTGTTTTCCGCCAGCTCGGGGGCCTTAAAGGAGATCACACTAGTCTTTAGAAGTGTGAAGTCGGCTTTGAAGTTCTTTACTGTGGTTTTTTTTATTTCAGGTGGGGGTGGGATGAGGACCTCCAGCGAGATTAGTTTGTGATCTGATCTCACCAGTGAGGGTATACTTCGGTGTTGAACATTGTGCTCCCATGTTCGTGATGATGAGATCAAGTATGTTATCTCCTCTTGTGGGGATGGTGACTAGTTGTTCCATGGCATTTGAGTTTATGAATTCCAGGAACTTTTGGGCTAGGGTGTTTGGGCTTGAGTAGTGTTCCCAGTCTATATTAGGGTAATTGAAGTCACCTAGTATGATGGTGTTTGGTGATACATTTATCCCTCTAGTGTTTTCAGGAAGGCCATGTGGGTTCCTGAGTTTGTGAGGGTGGCCTGTAACATGCTACAATTTGCAGAGCAGTCTTGCCTATGGTTAATTGCACCTGGATGGTCTCCGATGCATCGTGCGTTGCCACCAGTCTTGAGGTGTGGGTGTCCTTGATGAATATGGATACCCCCTCCTTTCTTGCTATTGTCCGGATTTTGCTGCGAGGCATGGTATGAGGTAAAACCTGATAGTGCTGGGGTGCTCTCAGGAGCCTTGAACCAGGTTTCTGTCACAGCACAGACATCGATGTTCTCCATACTGAGAAGGGCCTCGAGTGCGTGCATTTTGAGATTTAGACTTCTGGCATTGAGCAGCATTACCCTTAGTTTTTTTTCCTTTTTTGTGTTCTAGGGTGGTAGGTTTAGAATTTGAGCCTTGCCTAAGAAAGGCACTATGGGGGTGGCAAGAGCCTTTGCCAATATCCGGAATCCCAGGGGTGACAGGTGCAAGCCGTCCCTTGCGAAGCAGCGTGGCTTGTACAGCATGTCATCCCAGGCAGACAGACACTGGATCCCCTTTGAATGACACCAGAAGTTAAGCCAATTGTTAAAGCTGATCATCTTATCTCTGTATTGTGGCATCATTCTTGGTGAAGGTAGGATACTGCTCAAGGTCAGGGTCATACCTGCCTGGGCTACATAATCAGAGAGCTCCTCAATGTCTCTTTTCATGTAGTCCAAGGAGGTACGTCTCAGGTCGTTTACACCAGCGTGGACAATGACTGAGTCATATTTGTACCTGCTGTTGAGAGACCTGAGTGCTTGCGTTATGTGGCGGATTCTAGCGCCCGACAGGCAGCTTACTGTAACCTTCTCCTTACTCAGTCTGGTGGCGGGACGTCAGTGTGTCTGACTATGGAGTCACCAATGACTAGTGTGTCTGGCATTGTGTTTGGCCTTAAGGGCTGTGACTGTTTGACACTCTGACTGTGAGGTCTATGTGTTGCAGGTGTTGTGTTCTGAGGTGGTGGTTGTTTGGGTGTCTGCTTTGGTGGCCTCTGCTGTTTTGGTAGATTTTTGATCAGAGCCTCCGAGTATGTCTTTGTGTGTTTATGTGTATGATTTGAGGTTGTGATGGTACTATGTGAGACTGGGTCTATAGTGTGTGTGGTAACCTTCTCCTCCTGACTGGTCTTGCCAGTCCTATGTTGAGAGAGCTCAGCCTCCAGTTTGGCTGTATAGTTGCATTTCTCACATGTATTTGTGTTTTGTGGGAGGAGGAGAGGGTTGTCTGTGTACATGAGGCAATTGTAACATTGCCTCAATATTCCCAATATTCCCAGGTTCACCAGTACCTTAGCAATGTACTTTGCAATTATAGGCTGTTTAGTGCCTACAATTAATTTCTCCTTATTAACAAGGAGAGTTGAGTGCTTGTATCTGTTTAAGGCTTCCTAGTGCTTTCCAGCAGGTATTAGAGCAAGTGCTAGTCACAGGGATGCTTAAAGGTAAGATGAAAAAAAATGCACACTTCAGTGTGCACTAGAGAAGTTAGATTTGAAAGTAGGTAACTTAAGTTTTACCTGTTTAAAAAGTTAAGGTTTAGTGGAGAGTTACTATTTTTAAAACAGCAAGATGGATTGAAAGGGGTGGTCACTTTTGTATTCTGGTACTAGGATGGCCAATAAATTTAAATAGTTGAAGGGGAGTGATTTCAAAAACGACGATTTTGTGATTACTCACACAAGCCAGTGAAAGCAGAGAGGAAATGAGATATACGGTCAGATTAACATAAGAGGCAGGCAACTAGAAAGACAATGGTATTTAACAAGACAACTGTAACTGGGTGGGAGGGTGGGAAAAATTCTGCCTGACTCAGAAGAGACAGAGCTGTGGTCTCTTTTGAAGTTTCGATATGCAGTTAAAACAGAAATCAAGTAAAACACAAGGTAAAGAAAGCAAACCACAGTATTCAAAATATACAAAGGCAATAAGGTAATGCAAAATACAACAAATAAAAGCAAACTAACCTTTCCTTCACAGCAAAGTGTAGCAGTCTGGATGAGCCTTTCTGGTAAAGCTCTGAAATGTTTTATTTTACCCCTTAAATAGATGTTTTAGTTTCTGACTCAGAAGAGACAGAGATTGACAAAGCAGTTTTTTTTAAGCTGATAAATATCCAAAATGGCCAATCACAGATAAGTGCGGGAAAACCGGCATATATAAGCCCCATAGGTGGGAATACACAGCATAACTGATTGTGGTACCCATTTGCAGTCAGGATGGCAGGTGCAGGAGAGGGAAGTTGCTTTAGAGCACAAAGGTGGGGTGCTGAGTCAAGACACCCCACAAGCAACACATAAACCACAAAAGCAGTGTGCAAAGCAGTCACAGCCCTTAAGGCCAAATACAACACCAAACATACTTGTCATAGGTGACTCCATAGTCAGACACACTGACGTCCCACTCACCAGGCTGAACAAGGAGAGGGTCACAGTAAGCTGCCTATCGGGCGCTAGAATCTGCCACATAACACAAGCACTCTGGTCACTCCACGGCAAGTACAAATATGACACAGTCATTGCCCATGCTGGTGTGAACGACCTGAGGCGTACCTCCCTGGACTACATGAAAAGAGACACAGAGGAGCTCTCTGATTATGTAGCCCAGGCAGGTATGACCCTGACACTGAGCAGTATCCTTATTTCACCAAGAATGATGCCACAATATAGAGACAAGATGATCAGCTTTAACAATTGGCTTAATGTCTGGTGTCATTCAAAGGGGATCCAGTGTCTGTCTGCCTGGGATGACATGCTTGACAAGCCACGCTGCTTCGCAAGGGATGGCTTGCACCTGTCACCCCTGGGATTTCGGATATTGGCTAAGGCTCTTGCCACCCCCATAGTGCCTTTTTTAGGCAAGGCTTAAATTCTAAACCTACCACCCTAGAAAACAAAAATGGGAAGAAACTGAGGGTAATGCTGCTCAATGCCAGAAGTCTAAATCTCAAAATGCATGCACTCGAGGCCCTTCTCAGTATGGAGAACATCGATGTCTGTGCTGTAACTGAAACCTGGTTCAAGGCTCCTGAGAGCACCCCGGCACTATTAGGTTTTACCTCATATCATGCGTTCCGGCCCTAAACCCAGACCACACCACAAAAGGAGGGGGTGTATCCATATTCATAAAGGATACCCACACCTCCAGGTTGGTGGCAACGCAAAGCTTCGAAACCATCCAGGTGCAACTAACCATAGGCAAAACTGCTCTACAAATTGTAGCATGCTACAGGCCACCCTCTCAAACTCAGGAACCCCACACAGCCTTCCTGAAGACACTGGAGGGTATAAATGTATCTACAAACACCATCATATTGGGTGACTTCAACTACCCAAATATAGACTGGGAACATTACTCAAGCCCTAACTTTCTAGCCCAATGGTTCCTGGAGTTCATAAATTCAAATGCCATGGAACAGCTAGTCACTGTTCCCACGAGAGGAGAAAATATACTAGATCTCATTATCACAAACATGGGGACAAAATGCTCCACTCCGGAAGTATATCCCTCATTGGTGAGATCTGATCATAAACTAATCTCACTGGAAATCCACATCCGCCCCACCCCAAACAAAAAGACCACAGTGAAGAACTTCTCTAAAGCAAACTTCACACTACTCAAGACTGGTGTGGTATCCTTCAAGGCCCCTGAGCCAGTGGAAACCACAACCCAAGCTGTGGAAGCCCTTACAAATGCCTTCTATGAACACCTCCAGGACTGCATGGATCAGGCAATCCCAAATAAAACCAAGACTCTTTCCACAAAGGGCAAACGTACAGTCTGGTGGACCCCAGCCATTAACAAACTTTACAATAAGAGGAGAAAGCTATTACATGATAGAACAAAATCCATAAAAGGGAAGTCACCCCGATCATTATTAGTAAAAAAATATGAGCACTCATAAAATCAACTAAGGCCAATTTTGAGAGAAAAATTGCCATGGATTCAAAGGACAGTCATAAGGCCTTTTTCAGCTATGTTAGGAACCTGGGTGGAAACTCCCAGATATGCTCAGAATTAGTCCAAAATGATACAAAAATCACTGAACCCACAGACATTGCCAACATACTGGCAGACAGGTTCAGTGCAAACTTCACCCCTCTCCCCTAAAGGAGAGATAACTATCCCAGCGGAGTGTAGCCTCCCAGACATCTCAAATTCGCAGGTGAAAGCTACTCTCTCTAAAGCTAAAAACACAGCATCAATGGGACCGGATGGTGTCCCGGCTGTGTGCTACATGAGCTAAATGAGGAATTAAACCCGCACATAAGGCAGCTGTTTAATCTCAGCCTTACCACAGGATATGTGCCCAAGGAGTGGCGTACGGCAACTGTGGTCCCACTCCACAAAGGCGGTGCCTCTATGGACCCTGGTAATTACCGCCCCATAAGCTTAACAAGTCTAGTCTGCAAAGCTATGGAGAGGATCATAATGGAGCTCATAAACAAAGATATAGGGGACTTGCAGACATTGGACCCCTCCCAGTTTGGCCGTCAAGGGCAGATCATGCCTTTTGAACTTGGTCGACTTCTTGAAACAGTCACCAAGGCCATTGATGAGGAAAGGCAGTCCATACAGCCTACCTTGACCTTGCAAAGGCCTTGACACAATACCCACTCAGGTATTGTAGAAAACTTACCACCTTAAATGTAAACCCATATGTCACAAGATGGGTTGCAAACTGGCTTAAGGACAGAACCCACAGGGTTAGAGTTGCTGGCGGTATGTCAGACTCCAAGCCGGTCACAAGTGGTGTCCCACAGGGCTCGGTCCTTGGCCCCCTATTGTTCGGCATCTACTTCTCAGAAGTACAGGCCAACATGGGAGGACTTTGGCTGACAAAGTTTGCAGGCGACTGCAAACTGGAAGCCATAGTGGAAAGTGCATCGGACACGGATATCCTTCAGAAGGGACTCACGGAAACAGATAGCTGGTGCCAGAGCCATGGCCTGAAGTTAAACGCCAAAAAATGTATAGTCTCACCCTTCGGGAAAAACAAGGTAACCCCAAGCTACCATATAGGTGGCAATCCACTAAGCACAGAAGAGGTTATGAGGGACCTGGGGACCCAGGTTGACAGTGGCCTTTCTTTTGACACTCACATTGCTAAAGTGGTTAGAAAGACCTTCTACATTGCCCACCTGATCATGAAGGGATTCACATCCAGATCTAGTGAGGTCATTGCTCCCCTGTACTCTTCACTTATCAGACCAATGATCGAGTACAATGCCCCATTCGGGATGTATCTCACCCGATATCTGCAGCAATTGGAGAGACCCCAAAAGTTCCTCACCAAAAGGATAAAGGGACTCCAAAATCTGTCATATGTGGCCAGATTGAAGAAACTCCAGCTCTATTCAGTTGCATACCATCTGCTCAGAGGTGACATGTGCCTGACATACAAGGCCATGTCCAACCCGGAATTAATGGACATGCTCCACCTCAAAAAATCCAAATCCACCAAAACCACTAGAGCAAGCGACTTAAACCTTAGCACGGATATAAATAGGACATGCTGGAGGGATAGATTTATCACTCAGAGACTCCCTATGCTGTGGAATAAAATCCCGGTCCATGTGAGGCAGAGCACCTCGCTGGCTCTGTTCAAGAGAAATCTTGACCTGTGGATGGGAGATCATAGGTTTATCCCGGGAATCATCTCTGTGTCACTGCTGGACAGAGGCACAACAAACTAATGGGCACAGTATTTTTTCATATAAGGGGTGGCGTAAGCCACAAAAATTTGGGCTAGGCTTATAAATGCCTTAGGGCAGATAGCCTAGTATAAACCTATGAACCTATGAACCTAAAATATATGGTTTGGCTCCTAGTCCATGATCATGAAGCACATCTCATGCAGGGCCACGTTCACTGGGGTGTGTACAAGGCAGAAGCGTGGAACTGGTTGGCACATGATCTCTCCAGTGCCACAGGCATTCTGAGGACTGGTGAACAGGTCCGTCACCACCATGCAGACCTGAAGCGACAGAAGGAGGACCAACTGAACCATTGGATCCAGGAGGCCTCCCAAATGCCCAACGCCCCACTACTAAGTATCCATGTAATTAAGTATGTAAGAATTGCTATCCTAGCCTATAGTATGGAGATGTATGTTCCAATATTACTTCCTTTATATTACAGCTGCAGGTGTTCATTCCACGAATCAGCGAGCCTATGCTGATAGGCTGCTGAGGTTGCACCACCAGGCAGGTTAGTAATTATTTAGCTGGTATTGTCATAGAATATAAGTGAGACAGATTGTAAAAGAGTTCAGTGTTGTAACCCACTAATAAAGGTCAAATAAGCCTAGAAGAAAGATTCTGCTAGTATTGTAAGATTAGATAAGTGATACAGCCTGGAAAATAGTGTAATGCAATCCAGTAATAAAGATTAAACAAGTCTCAAATAGAAGTTTCCACCTGTATTGTAATATCAGATAACTGCTGCAGCCAGAAAATGAGTGGTAATCAATCAACAAAGTATAGACAAGTGTCAAATACATCTTTGTAAATTCTGTCATATGAAATAAGTGAGTCAGCTGGAAAGGGTTGTTGTAAACCAGTAATAAATGTTAATAAAGCCTAGAATTAAGTACCAGTCTGAAATGTAAATATAAAATAATTGAGAGAGTGTGAGAAAGACAGTTTGAAGCTACCAAGAAAGCTGTAATAAGTCTGGAATAAAGGTATACTGTAGTCACTACATTATGAAATGAATGAGACAGCCACAACCAAAGAGTGTAATGTGTTAAATAAAATACAGAACATGGACTGTGTCCGTTCCACAAATTGGATATGTTGCTGTACCCTTGCATTATGGAAATAGTATGGTTGTATGAAATGCTGAACATCCACAGTTGTCTAGAGCCATATAAATCAAATGTAGCAGGATGCTGTACCTGAACACAGCCAGATATGAACATATATGAATAAAAATGGAATGTATATTAATGTAGCAGTACATCCCCATCACCAACATTCCTAAGGTTACATACAGGAAACTGTACTAATACATGTAGGGGATATATATCTGCATCTACTAGGAATGTATAGTATATGTATAGGTAGTTTAAGTTGTTAATGTAAAATTTCTCCACCTTACCCTATTTTCACAAATGATGCCATTCCACACCAAACCGGGTATGTGTATTCACAATTAATTCCCATGGACATTTGTCCTGTTGGTTCATACATATCTGCATTTACGTTGATGCATGTGCCCCGTTCACATATCCAAATCTGATGGCCTGTTGCCACCAATCAAACCTGCATGCTGTTGGAGTGTGCAGTGTTGTTCTAAATATGCATGTGTTATGCTTGGTGCTCAATGTTCGGAATTCATGGGTGTTTGGTTAATGGGAATACTCATGCATGCTGTTACAACTAATTTTAAATGGTGTTGTTTGTTACTAACCCAAAATGCCATAAAATACTGCTAAACATAGGACAACAGGGAAGGCAGGATCCAGCGGACCCACCTCTACCACCTCAGCTGGCGAGTGCACCTGGCACCAGTGCCCAGGCCGGGACCTCCTCCGGTGGCCCTGTGCCCCCTTTGGGTGGAAGTGCTGCAGGGGATGGGGCTCGTCCCCCCTCTGCAAGCATGGCTGGAGGAGAGCCTCCACTCACCCTCCATAGGGTCCGGTCTGTGGTGCGTAGTGAGATCAGGCGTTCTGTGAATGATCCCCTATGCCAGCTTGAGGCGAGAGTGGCGCAACTCATGGGTGTGCCTGCCCATCCTATCCAGCCCCCAGCACAGCTACGGCCTGGGCTGTGAAGGCGCAGTGGTAACTGCCTATGGGTGGGGATTTCAGTTCCACTGTTGCCATCTGTGGGCTTATGGGCTTGCGATATCCAAACATCCATCCCTGTCATTTGTGTTTACCCCCCACATGTGTCATGCTCTGCCCCTGTATGTGTCTTGTTTGTCTTGTCTGTTAACCTCCCCAACCTACCTCCCCAAATATACCTACTTCCTGTACCTCACATTCCACTCTCACCTGAAAAAAAAATAAAAAAAGGTCACTCTGTTCCCACAAAAAAATTACGCCCCATACATAGCTGCCCAATTCGCACACATGTCCACTGGACATGTAAACTGATAATTCTAATTGACAGTACAACATATTTTGTTGTCCTCACCCCTCTCTCAGGGGTGGAAGGTTTCAAATTTCACACCAAATTTCACACATATGCACAGCTGTTGCTGATAAAGAAATGGGCAGCTATGGGCCTTCCCTACATCCTTCCTGCACATCCCGAGCTTGTTTTCCTACTGTCCTACCCTCTTTGTGTCCTTTTTTTCACCACTTTCCTATCTCCCCATTTTTTTTTCTTTAAAAGAAATTAGCGCGTGTGTTAGCGGGAGTAAGCACTTTTAAGCAGTGGTCAGCAGGTGTGTGCTTGTGTGCGCTTAGCTAACCGAGTGTGCGCTTAGCTAAGCGAGTGTGCGCATGTGTAAGCATCGTGCAAACCAGCGCAAACCCACTTACAACTGCTTAAAAGTGCCTTAGTCACTCTGTATGACAAGGCCTGTAGTCTGCTCATCAGCAAAATAAAATACCCCTGTCAGTCTCGAACCCCGGAAACACTAGTCTGCATGAATTACCACTGAGCCATGGCAGATATACAAGAACTTGGTGCTGAAAGAAATATATCATGAAATACAAGGAGTGAATATAAAGGGAATATAAGAAGGCCATTACACAAAGCTTGTTCCCTGAATCCTTACTGGCAATTCTTGTGGAATTGCATTACATTAATGTGATAAGAGAAACAGCCATGCTAGGAGGTAATAATGTTACAGTAGCACCTTACAAACCCCACACAGTATCAGAGCAGGATAAACACCGCCATATTTGAATAGGTATGAGGCCAGACTTCCCAACTGTGACTGATTTACAGGGATGTCCCTGACTTGCAAAAAAATGTTACCTGTGCCCCACTGACTCCCTGTGAAATGTACTAACAGTAGGCAGAAAGGTGGGGTATCCCACGTAATGGTGACTGTCAATAAGTTAAAGTAGACACTACTTGCATATCAGAAATGGTGTAGTAATACATATGCTCAAAATACCCCACAGTCACAACTGCAGAATATCTGAAATATATCACGGGTGTATCCCACTGATATGTACCTTTCCCTGAGGCTGGTCAAATATATACCTGAGAGTATCTGAGGCCTGCAAGTGTCAGAAATACACAGGCATATCAGCCTGTCTGCTGTTACACACTCTGTGAATAGCTGTATAATTACTCCCACAAGCACACCCTCATGTAGGAGTACAACACAGAAATATCAAAGGATGTAGCCATCTAACAAACTAATGACAGTATACAAGCACTGCATGTGCCTGATATTCCTAATTGTTAGTACAAAATACAAGGCCCTAGTACTGCTCAGCAGCAAAATAAAATACCCTTGTAAGTGTCAAACCCCAGACCTTGGACACACCAGACTGCATGCAGTGCCACCAAGCCACAGCAAACATATAAGAACTTACTGCTGAAAGAACTATATCATGCATTACAAGGAGTGAATGTAAATGGAAAATAGGAAAGCCATAACAACACATTCCAGTAAAGACAAATATCAAGCCTTCAAGGAGTTAATGTAAAGGGAAAATAGTGAAGCCATAGCAACACATTGCAAGAACTACTGTTGTATACCAGTTAATCCACAACTTCCACAGGAAAGTACATACTCCCATGTAAACAGTGTTAGCATTAGCAGGTGTGAGTTAACATACACACTGAGAAGAGTGAAATGGAAAAAGCAAGAGTCACGTTTCAATACAACATGCATTTCAGTGGCTACAACACAGCCTTAGATATGAGAGACATACCAACCTTCTGACTGACACAACAGTGTCCACAGCAAACCAGCATGGTACCCACCTTGCAAAACTGAAAGGCATACGCCTACCTAACCTAACATTTTATAGCAGTTTCCTGAAATCACAGTGAGAACTGCAATTACCACACAGCAGGCTGCATGCAATTAGTAAATGCTGACCACCAATTGGTGCAGAGGCCATCACATGCACATGTGCAGATACCTACAAAAGCAGCCTGTACTGCCAGTCCACATATGCAATAATATCATTGCAGCAACTGGAGGGAGAGAGAGAGCGAGAGAGAGAGAGAGACAGACAGAGGCAGACAGACAGAGACAGACCAGAATAAAAAAAGAAAAAAGAAAAAACAAGCCAGCCAGCCATCCAGCCAGCCAGCCATCCAGGCATCCAGGCAGCCAGCCATCCAGCCACCCAGGCAGCCAGCCAGCCAGGCAGCCAGAAAGCCAGCCATCCAGGCAGCCAGCCAGCCATCCAGGCAACCATCCAGCCAGCTATCCAGGCATCCAACCAGCCAGCCATCCAGCCACCCAGGCAGCCAGCCAGCCATCCAGGCAGCCAGCCAGCCAGCCATCCAGGCAGCCAGCCAGCCATCCAGGCAGCCATCCAGCCAGCTAGCCAGGCATCCAGCCAGCCAGCCATCCAGCCACCCAGGCAGCCAGCCATCCAGGCAGCCAGTGAGCCAGCCAGCCTTCCAAGCAAACAGCCAGCCAGCCATCCAGGCAGCCAGCCAGCCATCCAGGCAGCCATCCAGCCAGCTATCCAGGCATCCAGGCAGCCAGCTATCCAGCCACCCAGGCAGCCAGCCAGCCATCCAGGCAGCCATCCAGCCAGCCATCCAGGCATCCAGGCAGCCAGCTATCCAGCCATCCAGGCAGCCAGCCATCCAGCCACAGCCATCCAGGCAGCCAGCCAACCATCCAGGCAGCCAGCCAGCCAGCCAGCCAGCAAGCTAGCAAGCCAGCAATCCAAACAAAAGCTGTCAGAGACAAAGGTAATGTAAACTACATAATCTAATAATCTACATACTGTGAACCATCCATATGTGTTAGCAGTCTGTATCTATATGTATATGAAGATGTGCATAGGGCAAGGGGCATACTGCAACTGTTAGTGAAGGCTGGACATACATATGTAGTTGAAGGTTGCTATGTGCACATATCAATGTAGGTTGTAGTATGTGGCATTGAAAACAGCATGCAGTGCAGGTATATGTCATGTGGTGGTGAACTTCTGTGGGACTGAGCCAGTGAGGCCTGCTACAGCTATATGGCTTGAGGAAAGCATAATGCATTATGCACAACAGTGTGCAATATCATTACAGAATGGTATGTCTCACAACTGTTGCAGAAGTGATATTCCCACCATGAAAAATGGGCAGTCCATATACCTACACGTGCATGTATATGTACAGCAATGGATGTTAAGAAGTGTGTGTATATATTTATCTATATACACATATATCTATATATCGATATACATATATATATCTATATATCTACATATATATATATATATATATATATATATATATATATATATATATATATGTACATAGACAGCGAGGTCTGTATAGATACATAGAGATATATGGATAGATAGATAGAGAATATGTATATACATATAGATATAAAAGATAAATACATATATAGATATAAATTTAGATACATACATGTATACAGAGAGATATGAATGTCTATAGATACTTATATACTTATATATATATATATATATATATATATATATATATATATATATATATATATATATAGATATATATATATATATATACATATATGTAGATATGTATATATATATTTACACACAGATATATATATATACATGTATATATTGATATATATATTTATATGTATATATATAAATGTATATATATATATATATATATATATATATATATATATATATATATATATATAAAGAGAGAGTGAGAGAGGGGGACATGGGGGCAGATGTACTGTAACAGGTGCCTGGTGACCAAGGCATGGACAGAACACCAGTGTTGATACTGCAGTACCATACCCCATTCCAAAACATGTTACCCACTAATTACCACATAGGTGGTTGCCTGCCTACCACTGGAGGTGTCAGAAGGGAACATGGGACACAAGTGTACAATAGCCTCCCCTTTGATATCCACAGTGGCACACTAGTCTTGTAATCCCTGTACATGGTACGTGTCATCACAAAAGGTGTGTCAGTTAGGGAAATGTAAGCCAGTGTACCCCTGTACACCTCACAATGTCCTATGCAGTATGTACCTCCCATGAGAACTACAGCAAATGGAAAGGCCACAGACATACCTAACAAAGACTGATAATGGCCACAAACACATTCCCTATGCAGACTGACTCACAAAACCACAGCTAGAGTGCCTTGCATACTGCCTACACAGAGGTTACCAGTGCTGGACATACAGAGTTATGTCACACCCATACCAGTTGGTCAACCACCATGGTAACACCTCACAATCCGTCCAGCCTACATGACCTAGGGCCCTAATCCCTGTCACTGCACTAAACAGCACATACTGGAGGTACAGGTTTCTGTACACAAATATGCCATACCCTGGACTAAACCACCCAGCATTAACAAAAAAGGCTCCTCATTAGTAGATGTCATACATACCCCTGATGAATGTCATGGAGATAGGTAATATGCCCTGTGAGTCACCTGTGTGTAACCATTTCACAGGACCAAGTAAAATCACAGTACATGTGTACCAAAGGGCAGGGTAGCATATGGCTAGGCTGCCCTAGGCCCAGGGCAAATAGCATAGTACCTACCTATGACACAATGCACACATGCATGTACTCAGTGCAATACCAGCTATGTGACATTGAATGAGTGTGACACTGACTGTGTGCAAGGTCTGTAAAGGTGTGATAGCTTAGCGTGAGTTTGTGTCTGTCATGGTAGCTGGTGTCCTTGGTGTGAGGCCAGAGAAGGATGTGTCAGTTATTGGGATGCAAACATAGTAGATTGGCATATGTTGTGCCGTAGTTCCCTGTGTACGACTGCTGTGTCCCGTCATAGGCAGAAGCAATACATGAATACTTAGTAAGTGGTACTGCTGTTGAATCCAGCTCACATATGAACTGTTGTACTACCTGATGTTGTAGGCCTAAACACTATAGTATGGTGTATGTTCACATTCTGTGGTAACACTGTTTGGTGTGTTTCTTGTAGTCTGCACAGATTACATACCTCATGCATAGGTATCTATAAGTAGGGGTACACAGTTAATGCTCATCTGTGTCGCCATACATTTGTGTGTTGTATGTATGTGTAATGTGTGTGTAATGATGCCTGTACCATGTCCGCAATCACATGTGTGTTATAGGGTATGTGTGTGCACCTGGCAGCATGTATACTTTGTGAGAGCAGTATGCTGGCTTTAGTAACAACTGTGCACATATGTCAGGTAGGGGTATGGCATCAAAGACTAGGGTGGATTACCACTGAAAGTGTACATGTGTATTGCATTCATTGCATGTGACGACAATATTCTTCATCCATTAGCTTGATACATACCCCAGTGTGAGGTTGTGCATTGCATCCCAAATAGTGTGCCGAGTGCTGGTGTATACTAGCTTGTTGTATGGAGTGTGGCAGGCACTGTCAGACAGTTGTGGGCTGAGCACTGATATGTGGTATTGAACATGTGTATCCCCTGATAGACAGACAGACAGACGCTATATATTGCAGTGAAGTGATATCAGTACATTTGAATATTAAGTGTGCCACATGACTTGCTCACATATTTTTCTTTTCCTTCCTTCCAGGGTGATGGTACATCAGAGAAACCCACTGTATACAGCAGCAGAGGATCAGGAGATCCACCAGAGCCTGGTGCATAATTACTCTGTGCTGTTTTCCAGGACCAGCCAGAACCAGCATGAGAGGGCTGCACTGTGGCAAAGAACTTGTCCGTCGGGTAAATGACATAGGCATGCATAACTGGACATATGAGCAGGTACGCCATCACTGCAGTGATTTAATTAGACATGTCCAGCAGTGTGCGTCTGATATCCACAGACAACAGCTTGCCACAGGTGGTGGGGTACCTATCCACCCCCCCCACCAGTGTGGAGGAGCACCTCCTAAGTGTTGTGGATCTAGACCAACAACAAGAACATCCACAAACATGTGTCATCATGGAGGCCGGAGCCACCCAGCATGTTGAAATGGAGTGTGCAGGTAACATCCCATATCTGTAGTTGACTGTTCTCTGTACTGGTAGTCTATGCGTGTGTGAAATGTGTACTGTTTGTGTAGCTTCTGCAAGATTGATATTCTGAGCATAATCTGTACAACTGTGAAAGCCACCTGTTGTACTACTGTACTTTATCATACTCACAGTATCAAAGGCACAGTTGTGGCGACTGGCAGTCACTGTCATATGTTTGCAGGTTCCTCTGGAGTGACAGCAAGGCAGCCAATCCATGCTGGTGAGTGTGTAATAACAATACTATTGCTAATGACATGTGCATGTCATATGGAGGTGTAGTGTGTGCACATGTAACACACCTACACATAATGCATGCTGTGCATGTTTGCTGTGAGACTATGCATATCCCATTATTCTCAGTAGCTGCCTTACTCACATGCAATACACAGAGCATGACACACATGTGTGGCAACACAGTACTGGACATTGTATAGGCACACTAGATACACATGTACACAACACACACATGTTTGGCATACACACTACACCTTATCCTGCTACACATGTCCAATTATGACATCTGCTGTATGGCCAGCCTTCAGCATCCCACTTATCTACGCAGCACACATAATATACCTGAGGGGTAGAGGCCTATCATGTCTTTGTGCAACAGTCTGGAACAAATAATACATTCATGTTAGGCAATGCTCACTATCGGCCACCTTACACACCCATGTAACAAGTGGCTGTGTAATTGTGGATGTAGTCATGTTACTGCACTTCAGGTACAGCATGCTAGCTGCCTGTCTGGCACACATTATTATTGTTGACTGACCACAAGAAGCATGTTAATCATGACTCACGTTACTACACCACATCCAGTTCCACTGACCACAAAAGTACACATAGCTGTTATTGTGTAGTACCGTCATGTGTTGTGTTGTGTGTGTGTGTGTGTGTGTGTGTGTGTGTGTGTGTGTGTGTGTGTGTGTGTGTGTGTGTGTGTGTGTGTGTGTGTGTGTGTGTGTGTGCAAATCTATGCACTCACAGCTTGTAACACTTGCACAACATTATTATGTTCTTGTACACATTGTGTCCCAGGGTGGAGACAATCACTGAACAACTACACACAAGCATCAAGTACATGTATACTGTTATTAACAAGGGCTGTCTACACTTGCACTGCATGTTCCTGTGCAACACAACCTCCATGCTGACATGTGTGCAGTGATGTTTTTTCTTGTGAAATGGTCACCCACCCTAAAACAGTATTGTGTATGTGTTGGATTGCAGGTGTGTCTGTGTTTGTATCTGCTGTACTGAGGAGTGTGCTTGTGTGCTTGTGTGCCTGTGTGCTTGTGTGCCTGTGTGCAAGTGTGCATGTGCACCTGTGGGAATGTGTGCATGTGTGCATGTGCACCTGTGTGCATATGCACCTGTGTGGCATGTGTGCCTGTGTGCCTCTGCACCTGTGTGCATGTGTGCATGTGTGCATGTGCGCCTGTGTGCATGTGTGCATGTGCGCCTGTGTGCATGTGTGCCTGTGTGCATGTCTGCATGTGTGCATGTGCACATGTGTGCATGTGTACATGTGTGTATGTGTGCATGTGTGCATGTGCGTCTGTGTGCATGTGTGCCTGTGTGCATGTGCGCCTGTGTGCATGTGCGCCTGTGTGCATGTGTACATGTGTGCCTGAGTGCTAATATCGTGTACACATTTGTAAACTGTGTTTCCTATCTTATAGGTTCATAGGTTCATAGGTTCATACTAGGCTATCTGCCCGAGGGCATTTACAAGCCTAGCCCATAGTTTTGTGGCTATGCCACCCCTTTAGTATGGGGAACTATACCCATTATTTTGCTGTGCCTCTGTTGAGCAGTGACACTGAGGTAATCCCTGGGGTATATCTGCGATCTCCCATCCATTGGTCAAGATTTCTCTTGAACAAGGCCAGCGAGGTGCTCTGCCTCACATATACCGGGATTTTATTCCACAGCATAGGGAGTCTTTGGGTGATGAATCTATCCCTCCAGCACGTCCTATTAATAGCCGTGTCGAGGTTTAAGTCTCCCGCCCTTGTGGCTCTGACGGATCTAGATTTTTGAGGTGAAGCATATTCATCAAATCTGGGTTTGACATGGCCTTGTATGTTAGGCAAAGGTCACCTCTGAGCAAGCGTGCGACTGAATAGAGCTGGAGTTCTTTCAGTCGGGCAGCATAGGACAGATGTTTGAGACCCTTTATCCTTTTGGTGAGGAACTTTGTGGCCTCTCCAGCTGCTGCAAGTGTCGGGTCAGATACATTCGAATGGGGCATTGTACTCAATCATTGGTCTGATGAGTGATGAGTATAGGAGACTATGACCTCCCTTGATCTAGATGAGAATCCCTTCATGATAAGGTGGGCAATGTAGAAGGTCTTCCTAACTACTTTAGCTACATGGGTGTTGAATGACAGACTACTATCAACCTGGGTCCCCAGGTCCCTGATAACTTCTTCTGTGCTCAGTGGATTGCCACCTATTTGGTAGCTAGGGGTAACCTTGTTTTCGAAGGGTATGACTATGCATTTTTGGCATTTAACTTTAGGCCATGGCTCTGGCACCAGTTATCCATTTCTGTGAGACCCTTCTGAAGGATATCTGTGTCAGATGTGTTTTCTACTATGGCGTCGCGTTTGCCGTCCTCTGCAAACTTTGTCAGCCATAACCCTCCTGTGTTTGCTTGTACTTGAACAGTAGATGCCAAACAATAGTGGGCCCAGGACTGAGCCCTATGGTACACCACTTGTGACAGGCTTTGAGTCTGACATGGCGCCAGCAACTCTGACCCTGTGGGTTCTGTCACTCAGCCAGTTTGCAACCCATCTTGTGATGTATGGGTTAACATTTAAGCTGATGAGTTTTCAATGATACCTGAGTGGGGTATTGTATCGAAGGCCTTCGCCAGATCGAGGTAGGCTGTATGGACTGCCTTTCCCTCATCAATGGCTTTGGTGACTGTTTCGAAAGTCAACCAAGTTTAGAAGGCATGATCTGCCTTTGACAAAGCCAAACTGGGATGGATCCAAAGTCTGCAAATTCCCTATGTCTTTATTTATGAGGTCCATTATGATCCTCTCCATGGCTTTGCAGATAAGACTTGTCAAGCTAA
The DNA here is from genome assembly GCF_019279795.1 of Protopterus annectens. NCBI lineage: Eukaryota > Metazoa > Chordata > Ceratodontiformes > Protopteridae > Protopterus > Protopterus annectens. The sequence goes on from NC_056729.1 coordinate 1,634,723,096, forward strand.
TGGGCGGTAATTTCCAGGGTCGGTGGAGGCACCACCTTTGTGAAGTGGGACCACAGTTGCAGTGCCACTCCTGGAGTGCGTATCCAGAGGTAAGACTATGATTAAACAGCTGTCCTAGCTGTGGGTTTAATTCCTCATTGAGTTCGTGGAGCACACAGCCGGGACACCATCAGGTCCCATGGATGCTGTGTTTTTGCTGGAGACAGCAGTTCTCACTTGGGCGTTGGAGATGTTTGGGGGCTGCAATCGCTGGTATAGATATCTCTCCTTTTGGGGAGAAGTTTGCACTGAACCTGTCAGCCAGTATGTTGGCAATGTCTGTAGGATCAGTAATCTTCATATCATTTTGAACTAGTTCTGAGCATATCTGGGAGTTTCCTCCCAGGTTTCTAACATAGCTAAAGAAGGCCTTATGATTGTCTTTTGAGTCTTTAGCTATTTTTCTCTCAAAATTTGCTTTGGATGATTTTATTAGAGCTCTTAGTTTTTTACTTATAGTGATCAAGGGTGTCTTACCTTTAAGGATTTTGCTCTATCTTGTAGTAGCTTCCTCCTTTTGTTGTAGAGTTTGTTTATGGCTGGGGTCCACCAGACTGGACGCTTGCCTTTGGTACAAAGAGTCTTTGTTTTGCTTGGGATTGCCTTATCCATGCAGTCCTGCAGGTGCTGGTAGAAGGCATTTGTAAGTGATTCAGCGGCTTGAGTACTGTTTTCTGCTCGGGGCCTTAAAGGAGACCACACTAGTCTTTAGAAGTGTGAAGTCGGCTTTCAGAAGTTCTTTACTGTGGTCTTTTTATTTCAGGTGGGGTGGGATGAGGACCTCAGCGAGATTAGTTTGTGATCTGATCTCACCAGTGAGGGTATACTTCGGTGTTGAACATTGTGCTCCCATGTTCGTGATGATGAGATCAAGTATGTTTTCTCCTCTTGTGGGGATGGTGACTAGTTGTTCCATGGCATTTGAGTTTATGAATTCCAGGAACTTTTGGGCTAGGGTGTTTGGGCTTGAGTAGTGTTCCCAGTCTATATTAGGGTAATTGAAGTCACCTAGTATGATGGTGTTTGTTGATACATTTATCCCCTCTAGTGTTTTCAGGAAGGCCATGTGAGGTTCCTGAGTTTGTGAGGGTGGCCTGTAACATGCTACAATTTGCAGAGCAGTCTTGCCTATGGTTAATTGCATCTTTCTCTCACAGGTTCTGATGTTGCTCTGGTGGAGTGCAGCAGGGAACCTGAAGCCACTGCTGGGGATAGTGCTAATGATGATACATGTGTAATGGCACAGGGAGGTGTGACAGGGTCTGTCATTGGTCATCCAATTGACAGTACACAGCAGTCAACCTCATCAATGCGCACAGTCATCCTGCCGATACATCCATTGTCACCAATGCCCTTAGCTGAGGGACAACATACAGTGGGCATTGACCAGGGTAGTGTGGTATCATTGGCACATGCATCCCCTCACAGCAGCCATGGCCAGATTCCTGACATGGTACCACACAAGCAGATGTCCAGGGGTTCTCGTGGGAGCATCCGTGGTCGTACTGCCCCTGTCAGACATGCCCACAGAGGTCTATCAACCTCAGCTATATTCCGGGCTGTAATGCAGGCACGGGCATGTATGGAACAGTACACCAGACAGGGTCTGAGAGAGCTTAGAGCACATCGCACTGCTATGAATGACACTATGTGTGACGTTGCGTCTGCCATCCATAACATCAGCGAGGTCATTGATAGACGTTGGGGGGACACATTAGATCTGTTCCACAACTACATGTCCAGGAGCCAGGACAGTGCAGGATGGTTGAGGCATCGACGTGGACATCTGCCAGCAACATTATCAGCTGCCAGTTGTCACGGATGACAACAAACCCGCAGCTGCTCTCATAGTGCCAGTACCAGCCCCAGCAATGCAGGGTCTGTGCTGTCATTACACCGTCCTAGAAGACCACGTGCATGTGGCTCTGGACAGTCCCAGCAGACATGTGTCCAGTCAACAACCCACTGCTTCTGATGACAGTACCCAGTCTGGCTTAGTACCTGATACTGTCCGTAGCACCCCTGCCAGGCACAGGTACCGTGTCCATGGCCAGAGACAGTGAACTGTATGACCTGGCATGTACAGTCTGTGGCTGTCTACAAACACCCGTTTATGGCAGCCACACGGTGGAACTGTGTGCATGCATACACACACACATAATGCTAACACCTAGGGCTAACACATACACACACACGTTGCAGCAACGTTGCCCCATCTTGTACTGTTGTCCCTCACTAACACACACACACACATACATGTCGATTGGATGTGTCAGTGACAAACTCTGGCTAACCAAGTACACACCCTGTGCATATGATGAAACTGTGCCACCTCCTGCCATCTGTAACATTGATGCTGGAACAGGATAGCATGGTACTGATGCACAGGGTGACTACATAGCACTGTAGTAATATTATCATGTTGTTAACAGTACAGTATAATGATATTGTTGTGGGTAGATTCGAGCATGCATGATGCATTAACTATGTTTGTCATTGCAGTTTTGTATACACCAATGTTAATTCCCAAAGTGTACTGTCTGCACATGTGCCACATGGCTGTTGTGTGTACCTGTGCCTGCATGTGTTGGGGTGTGGACAGTACATGTGTGATGTTTGCATCACCGATTTGCAGGTGTACATTTGTGAACATGGCCAGCATGGAACATGACATGGTTTGACAGTATGTTGTGGGTGATATGGTTTCCACATGTCAATGGCCTGCATTCTGGTAGTATACACAGCTTACATAGCCTGACATTCAATGGTCATTACACGGTGTCTCCTCAACTGATACACAGACGTAGGAACCTGGTGTCAGTGATATCCCTGCAGTACTACACTATACCAGTAGCCATTGTTACTGTGCCCCACACATCCCTGGGAACAATACCCTTTGGCATATAGCAGTCTCATGTACATGCCAACACACTATGGATATGTCCATCCATGACTGCAAATACATACAGTGGCCTACAATGCATTCTACACATGACACACCTAACCACCACAAGGGTATCATGCGGACAGATACCTGTTGTCCAAGCCATGGTATATTGCTGCAACGCTACTGTGGCATTGTCATCAGCATGTAGTTAACATAGTATTCCAACAGTACAATGTAGGTGGTAGCACCCATCATATAGAACGGGTAATGGTGTGTACATGTGGACAGGTGTTATCTTATCTATCCTGTGATATTCACATTTCCAAAGGTATTCTGCAGTCCCTCTGTGTATCACCTAAGCAAGAAGGTGTCTGCATGCATATCGGCAACAGTTGCCATACACCTTAACTGGATGGCCATCACTCACAGACTTTGCTGTGTTTTAACATGTCTGACATATACTTCAGACATGAACCATCACCCACATTAATCTATCAAAGCTTTCATGGGTGTGTGTCACATAGTTGGCCTAGGACACAGATCACTGCAGTAGCTTGCATTGTCACCAACATATATGTATGGCCTAAGGTCTGATAAGCTGCGGCACATGGCGGCAAAGGTAACAACTGTATTCACATTGGGCAGGCTTCACATATAGGAACTATTATAGGTCATAGGTACATATTTGTATGTGGCAAACACATACCTGATGTGTGCATGGCAATTACTGTTATAATAATATGTCATACAATAATGAAAGCAAAACACATAACACAATCACAAACGCACACATGGCATTTGTAGGATTCAAACCCCTACCTAACTAGTTTATGATACTTGAAACAGACGCATTAGCACAGCATGCTATTCACATTACTGGATGATTTCCCTTCTCCTGATGTATTTATAGGGTGCTGACATCATCAGTGTTTCCAAAGAAGAATGTACATCTTTTAGTGTGTTATCCCAGTCTTCAAAGTGGCCATTCCTTTCACAAAGAATTGCAGACATACACACACAGTGTTTGCAGGATTCAAACCCCTGCCTAACTATGTTATGATACTTGAGACAGACGCATTAGCGCAGCGCGCTATTCGCATTACTAGATGGTTTCCCTTCTCCTGCTGTATTTATAGGGTGCTGACATCATCAGTGTTTCCAAAGAAGAATGTACATCTTTTAGTGTGTTATCCCAGTCTTCAAAATGGCCATTCCTTTCACAAAGAATTTCAGACATACACACACCCCTGCCCCCCCGCCCCGTGCTGGAGGTTAATACAGACCAATCTGCAGAATTCTTTACAAACGTATTGTATGAGCAACTGCAGGTATGCATTGATCATGCTATCCCACATAAAACCATGACTCCTCCAAAACAGGAGACCTGTCTGGTTGACCCCAGCCATATATAAGATGTACAGCAGAAGGAGGAAGCTACTGCATAACAGAGCAATATCCCACAGACCCAGATAGATCATAACCTCTCCTTTGCTAATCACATTGATAGAGAGTCATTGCTAAGAACTTTGTATAGCCCTCCTTCTCACATGGGTGTTTGCATGTAGATCATGTAAGGTCATTGTGGCCCTCTACTACTCACTCATCAGGACCATGTTTAACTACAATGCCCCTTTTGGGGTGTACCTTACCCAACACCTGTGGCAACTACAGTGAACACAACAGTACCTCCCCAAGAGAATCATGGGCTACACACAGATGTCCTATGCAGCTCAGCTAAAGGATCTCCAGCTCTACTCAGTTGCTTAACACCTACTCAGAGGTAATCTATGCCTGACGTACACAGCCATTTCAAACCCAGAAGTAATGGACATGCTCCACCTCATAACATCCAAGACCCTTACAGCTACACACTCCAGGGACGTAAACCTCAGCACAAACATAAATAGGACATGCTGCAGGGACAGATTCATTACTCACAGGCTCCCTTCACTCTGGAACTGAATCCCAATTAAAGTTAGACATAGCCCCTCACCAACCCTCTTCCAGCAAAATACAACCGCATGGATGGGAAATTGCAAATTCACCCCTGGGATCTTCACTGTGTCCCTGCTTGACAGAGGCACAGCAAAGTAGCCTTAAAGGGTGCCTTCTGTGACCTACTTTACAGAGGCACAGTAGGCTACTCTACTGGGGAGGCAGACACCAAATACACTATGCCTAGGCTTATGAATTCCCCAGGGCAGACAGCCTAGTATTCACCTCTGCACTTATGTTTATGTTTGGGATGCACAATATTTGTTGCTGCTACTGTTTGCAGGTCTTTATTGCCATAGCTTTCACAGTTTCTGTGAACAATGTGTGTATCTGTGTAACATGTTTGATCATGACAGGGTTCCGGTATATTAATATATGTGTCTGTTGTCATTTAACTGTGTGCACAGGGTGTATTGCTGGATCGTGGGAGGTTCCTGGCTTAACACATACAACTGCCAGATATGTGTGACTGACTGCTATACTCAGACATGGCCTAAGTGTGTGAGCATGCCCAGTTCAGGCTTTCCATGGTTTGTTGCTTGACATGTGTCTCATTTATCCAAGTGTGTGAGCATGCCCAGTGTGACCTTTCCATATGTTGTGATCTGAAGTCCACTACATTTGTGGTTGTGTGTGAACATGACCAATATTGACATTAATACTGTGTGTGTTGGAAGTCATGTTGTGTTCTTACTGCCAGACTCCTTTGTGTCATAACTCAACAGGTATTATGCTGTGCTTACAGAGTTTCCATGGGATAGTTTGCAAAGCCTTGGCAACATTCTCTCATAGTGGCTGAACACTGCAATACTATCATGGTGTAGTGGTTCAGTACTTTCACTATGGTGCACAGTATCATGGGTTTGAGTCTCATCACTGCTGTAAATGCTCATACTGAGCAGACCAGACTGGTTAAGGTCCAGTTGGACAACTAAGAGCATGTTGCATTTTGTTCAGCTATGGCCTACTTAAACCAGGCTTGTCCGACATTGCTGTGTATTCACCAACTTGGGTGGACATTGGCAAACATTACTCCACAGTGACCACAGTTGTACTACTTGGTGTGTGTGATTCTGTTCATAAGTTCATACTAGGCTATCTGCCCTAGGGCATTTATAATCCTAGCCAGAGTGTGTTTGGCTTTCAACACACATTGTAAGTGGAGTTTGCCATTACATTTTTCATGGTTAGTATACTGTGCCTCTGGCTAACAGTGACATAGAAGTGATACCCAGGGTAAACCTACAATCTCCCATCCACTCATCAGGATTCCTCTTGAAGAGAGTCAATGAGGGACTCTGGCTAACCTGGAGTGGGAGTTTACTCAAGAGTGGGGGGAGCCTCTGGGTTATGGATCTGTCACTCCAGCATGTCCTATTTATTTCAGTCTTGAGGTTCAGGTCTCTTGAGCGCATAGCTTGATGGGATTCTGATTTTCCAAGGTGCAGCATGTCCATTGATTCCAGGTTGGACATGGCTTTATACATCTAGCACAGTTCACCTCTGGGCAGGCAGTATGCCACTGAGTGTAGCTGCAGTTTCTTTAACCAGGCATTGAGTGGCATGTGTTTGAGCCCTTTGATCCTCCGAGTAAGGTACTTTTGTGGTCTTTTCAGCTGCTGCAGGTTACTGAAAAGGTACTTCTGGGGCGATTGTTTGCAGTATCCGTTGAGGCACCACCTTTGTGGAGAGGGTCCACTGTTGCTGTACACTGCTCTTTGGGTACATATCATGTGTTAAGGCTGACATTGAACAGTGGTTTTATGTGTGTGTTCAATTCTTCTTGGGGTTCATGTTGGACACAGCCCAGGACACTGTCTGGTCCCATTGATGCTGTGTGTTTTGCTTTGGAGAAGCTGGCTGTTACCTGAGCATCTGCGATGTCAGGGGGCCAGCACTCTGCTGGGATAGATATTTGCCCTTTTGGTGGGGATGGGGGGAGTTTGCACTGAACCTGTTAGCTTGGATGTTGGCAATGTCTGTGGGTTTGTTGTATTGTTTGTCATTTTGGACTAATTCTGAACATACCTGGGGATTCCCACACAGGTTCCAACAATAAGTAAAGAATGCCTTGTGATTATCCTTGGTGTTCTGTATGATTTTTATCTCACAGATGGCCTTCGACAATTTTATGTGTGGATGTTGTTTTTCAATAATACTGGTCAGAGATGGCTTCACTTTTTGTGATTTGGATCTATCATATAGTAGCTTCCTCCTTGCATTGTATGTTTTTTTTATGGCTGGGGTCCACCAAACAGGATGCCTGCCTTTGGAGGATTGGGTCTTGGTTTTATTTGGGATTGCATGATCCATGCATTCCTGATGGTGTTCATAGAATGCATTTATAAAGGATTCTGCGGTCTGGGCCGTATTTTCCATAGGCCCGGGGGCTTTGAAGGATTCCACCTCAGTTTTGAGGTGTGTGACATATGCTTTAGTGAACATTTTTCTCTGTGGTTTTCTGGCCATGGTCTGGGGTGGGGATGTGAATATCCAGTGAGATTACTATCTGATGTGATCGTACCAGTGAGGGATACACTTCTGGTCTTGGGCATAGAGTCCCCATGTTGGTGATGATCAGGTCCAGTATGTTTTCACCTCTTGTGGGAGTGGTAGCAAGTTGTTCCATAGCATTTTGGTTTATAAATTCTGGGAACCTTTGGCCTAGGGTGTTGGAGCTAAGGTAATGCTTCCAGTGTATGTTTGGGTAGTTGAATCCGCCCAATATAATGGTGTTTGGGGAGATCTTCATATTTTCATATGTTCTCCAGTTGGCCAAGTGTGGTTCCTGGGTTTAGGAGGGTGGTCTGTAGCAGGCTATGAACTGGAAGGTGGTTTTACCCACTGTTGGTTACACATGGGTAGTCTCTGATGCTTCATGCTGTGCCACCAACCTGGGGGTGTGGGTATCTTTGACAAATATTGATACTCACACTCCTTTTGTAGTTTATTCCATGTTTTGCAGCTGTAAAGCATGGTGTGAGGTGTACCTGTGAATGCTGGGGTGCTCTTGGGAGCCTTGAACCAGGTTTGAGTGTTTGGGAGTGTGTGCATCTTGCAGTTTAGACTTCTGGCATTGAGTAGCATTACTTATACTTTCTTATCCCTTGTGATACCTATGGAGGTGGGTTTGTGTTTTGAGCCTTACCTAGAAAAGGCACTATGGGGGTGACAAGAGCCTTTGGCAATATCCAATAGGCCACAGGTGATAGGTGAAATCCATCCCTAGCAAAGCATCATGTCTTGTCGAGCATCTCATCCCAGGCTGACAGGCATTGAATTCCCTTTCACTGACACCAATACTTAAGCCAATTGTTGCAATTGATCATCTTGTCTTCATATTGTGGCCTCATGTTTGGTGAGGGTAGGATGCTACTGAAGGTCATCAAGTTTGCATATACAACATGGTGGTAAATGCTGTTTAGCACTACCTTACATTGCTTAACACATGGCAATCATGCCTCAGGTGTTCCTGCAGGGTTGCCTATGTCGGATGCACATACTGCACTCCCTATACATGTTTGGCAACAGGTAGTGTCAAGTTAGGCATCCCTTTTACTATATGTGTGAGTCAGAGAGAGGTATAATTTCCAGGGTTCCTACTGAGCCAGTGTATGTGCTATGCGTTGCCTCTTTGCCAAGGCCAAGGCATACTGGGCATGCCTCCGTCTGCCTACTGAGACAGGCTCAGGTTGTTCCTCCTCCGAGTCACGCTCTGCCTGTGATGGCCTTGGCACTGGTGGGGGGCTGTTTGGCCCAGGCCTATGCTGGTCCTGTTGCAGCTGTTTTTGCAGGATCATATTATGTAGCATAGCACATACCATGACAATTTGGGTACATGTAGTTGGTGAGTATTGCAAGGCTCCACCAGATGTGTCCAGGCACTGGAACCATGACTTGAGCAACCCAAACACACGCTCGATTACATTTCGTGTTTGTGCGTGTGCCTCATTATGGCATTCTTGTTCAGGTGTGTGTGCATTTCTGATGGGTGTCATCAGCCACGGCTCCAGTGCATAGCCAGCATCCCCCACTAAGTGACCATGTGGGATGTCCCCATTGGCAAATGTCTGGTACAGCTGTGTCAGATTCCAGATATGGGAATCATGGTAGCTTCCAGGGCAGCCAGCACACACATTCATTATTATGCCCTGGGCATCACACATGACCTGGCAGTTGATGGAGGGGAAGCCCTTGCGGTTAATGTAGGCCCTACCCCGCTCACCAGCTGGTGCTTTGATGTGTATATGCATGCAGTCTATTGCACCCACTACCTCAGGGTATTCTGCTATTTGCTGGAAGAGATGCATATTGCTGGCCAATACCTCACGGGAATTGGGGAAATATACATGATCACCGACATGTGCTGACATGGCATCCAGGAAATGGTGCAGTACCCTGGATGCTGATGCCTGTGATATCCCCATCATATCACCAGTTTGTCTCTGAAAGGTACCTGTTGCTAGTATTCTTAGGCCAACACATACCTTGGTTTCCACTGGGATGGGTTCCCCTCTGTTGGTTCTGTGTGTGAGGCGTGGCCTGCACAGCTCCACAATTTGCTGCAGGAGGTCTCTGTCCACTCTATAGCGCTCCACTATCTCCAGCTCATGTAACCCCTGGTAGGTGACCGTGGGCCTGTACAATCTTCTCCGTCTCCTCACTGTGGGTTGTCTGGCAGCATTTGCATTGTCACCACCCTCAGCATGTTGCATATGTCGTCTTATAACAGCAATGGCAGCCCCTAGCATTTTTTGTCTGAGTGAAGCTTTTTCAGTTTTCACTTCTAGTAGCATACTCCAGTGTTTCAGTGTCTCTTGTGAGAAACAAACTGCACTGTTGTTTGCAGAGTTTTAAGTGCTGGGCTGGGTAGGCTAGTGCTCTGCCTGTGTTATTGCCTGATTTAGATTGTTTTCACCTGCTAGCTCTACTAGTATCACCTGGTAGCTTCCTGCTATTTGTTGTGCTTCCTTTTTCCTTTCTGTTTCCTCAGGGGGAGCAACGCGCATACAAGCACAAACACGCTCACAGCAGTTCACACATGAGCATACATGCTTAGATGGACTAAAACTTGATTATTCGGGCTAAAACGCACACACACCAGCGCAAACAAGTTTACAGGTCTTCCAACAGCCTTATACATGCTTACTCCGGCTTAGATGCGCGCACTCATGCTTCCACGCATGCACTCTGTCTTACTCAAGTTTACAGGCTCGCACACTCACGCATACCCGCTCTGCAAGAAACTTTGGTATTATCCACAGTATACACCTTCCATTTCTTGGCTTTCCCTGACCTACCTGTTGACACACCTCTTTCCATGATGTCTCACTGACACCTAACAGATGCCACTGTCCTCCAATGAGCTGCACTACTTTCATACATACCCCCCTTGTGATATCACCTATCTCCTACTCTGTTACTCCCCATATCCTACTCCTACACTCCACTGACTGTGCTCATTTGCTATGTAAAAGTGTGATTCACTATCCTAACACTCATTTACATAGGACTGCCTACTAATGCTTGGTTACATGTCTTAGACTGGGCTTCTCCCCTTAGCAACCCCTACTCAGTAGCCATGTTGTCTTCAGCCTGCTATTGCCTTACATTGAAATTTGACAATTTTCATAAATTCCATGTTTGTGGCTTTTATTGCCTTATTTTATGATTTTTATAGCGCACCCCATTTGTGCGGCGCTGCGCTACGCTTAAACATCGGAAATCGCCAAAAAAAAAATTATTTTTATTTTAATTTTGCATCAGGGAAACTTTCCAATGGCCATATATTTGGCCATTGGCATGCTTCCTCAACCATATGCAACCTTTATTTGGAGCTGACAAGGCTCCATTGTGCTATTTGTAGAACGGTACTCAGTTGTCAACTGAGTACATTTCTGCAGCTAACACGTCTCCTACTCGGACAGGTTTCTGCTTCCTGGATTGCAGATTTACCTCATTTGCATGCCTTTCAGCTGCAAGTGAGGTAATTTGCATATCACAGCCCTCTCCTTGTAGGAGACGTGTTAGGAGTGCTCTTACATGCCCCTACAGGCTGTTCGTGGATCGCTCGTCGGACATGATGGCTGCATGGAGTCTTACTCTACTCGTAGACTCCGTGCAAGCCATCATGAATCCGGCCCTATATTTTTAACATGCTATAGCGTAAATTCATTGGTATGAAGCTACTAAACTGGGAGTCAAATTCAGTGTTGATCTGTGCAAAAATCTCTAAGAGAAGAATAGCAGTTTGTGTGCTTTATGTAGCTCAAAATTCTTTTGTCATGGCCTGAAGAATTTGTAATGCAGTCTCAAAGAAAGACCAATTTATGACATTTTAGAGACAGGTAGACAGGTACCAAATGAAAGTATCTTAGTTCTTCACTTTCTCAATCTGGTGTCTTGTATTATACTCTATTTCAAGGCGGGAGGGGCATAGTATTTATACTGAGGTGTTGCTATGTAGTCCAGAATGCATCTTTACTTAGTTGTTATAATGCCTTATTAACAATCATATTAATTTATTTTATTCAGCATGTGCAGTAGTGTAAGACCAATTATTTATTTAAAATTGTAAGCATGATCAGTGATGACTTCACCCTACTGTATCCCCATGCATTATAGTTAGCACTGCTTGTTCATTTACTCCTTTTGTCCCCGTCTTACTCCAGTCACAGTTGCCCATGCTATTAAACATGAGAAACACATCTGATTACTGAAGTCCTCCTACCATCTAATTTAACACAAAAATATGAAGACAGATAAATAGATATATAAATAGAGAGATAGATAAAGGTATACTTGGAAAGTAAAAAAACAACAAAATGAAGGTTACATAGCCTTACATAGCCAAGCTTCATGAAATCCAGTGGATTATGAGTTTGACCTTTAAACCTATGATCTATTAACTTATAATGAAACTCTATCAGTGCTTTCAAGCTAGTGAACCACAGATAGCTATAAAATGTAACATGTTTCATGTGCAGTCCGACCATTTCAAGTCTGTATTCTGTCTCATGGTAGTCTATTTTTTCCAATGCTAGCATTGGAGTTCCAGTGTCATCATGGGAGAGGACTGGACAACAAGGATCTATGCAGGTTGTTGGGCCTGTCTGCCATGCACAGTGGCATATTGGATGCTGTTTGATGTGCCAGCTGCTACTTTTGTGTGTGCCACACTCCCTGGATAAATGATTGGATTGAAAAGATGATGCAGTAATAGTATCATTACACTCACTTAATTACAAGTCCAGACTAATCCATAACCTGTCTCCTCATCAGATATCATGTGGTAGAGGTAATCACATTATACCTCTGTGAATGAAGGTCCAGAGAAACAACTACACTATCGAGTAGAAAAGTACAGTCATAAATGAAGTGGCATTAAAACCCTCATACTGTCCATGGGTCTAACTGAGAAGACCGAAAAGCCACAATTTTGAATCTGACAAGAACGAGATGAAATTGCCGACACCTCACAAGAATGAACACCCAGAACACCGACAAACAAACTCTGGGTAAATAATCACTTGTCCTTCATGGTGAACTTTGCCCTTACCCCACTGTAATGCAATCTCAGAGTTGGTATATTTAGTTGGGGGGTTGGAATGCAGCCCGCCACATGGGTGGGTTTAATTTGCTTCTTTTTTGTTGTTTTGTTATTCCTGACACATGGTTACTTATCTGGAGTTTGTTTGTCAGTGTTCTGGGTGTTCATTCACGTGAAGTTTCAACAATTTCATGTTGGTCTTGTTGGATTTGACACTGTGGCTTTTCTGTCTTCTCAGTTAGACCCCTGTCAACACATGAGGCTTTACCTCAGGACCCCCTAACTAATACTACCTGTACTGAGTTTATACAACCCCAAAGAATGGTAAAAATCACTGCACTTATTAACCTATGTGATGGAATGGCTCACCACATCATTATTTGTTGAAAAGTGAGTCTCCTACATAAAAAAATAGGAATTTAAGAGACCCTTAATGACCTCTCATGAAACAAAGGCCAGCTTAGATGTAGAAGGAAAAATATGATGCAATGGTACAGAGATGGGTAATTATCACAACCTGGGGGGGTTACAACAATAGATAACCAGATACAATAGTTAATTTATTCATATCTGACTCCTTGGTGCAGAATGTTATATACCCTGTTGCTGTCCAGCAATGGTGGTGCATGACATTTTTACACTTTGCATGTGTTGTGCATTGTAAAAACAATGTATCTTTCTGTTTTAGCTTTCATTTCCATTTCCATTTATTTATTTAAGTGCAAGTCACAGGATAAAGCATTTATTTTACATGACGGCAGCAACACTTAAAAAATAAGAAAACATTAATCATTCTAACTGGACAAAAGTTTCTTTTTGAAAGTCAACATAGGCCAATAAAAAGCTATACAATGAAATACATTCTCAGCAGTCAGTCATGCTCTGCAAATTATTGATTTCTATGCCTTCTGTCACAGGTAATACAGGATTTTCTTTCTTCCTTTTTTCTTCTAACTTGACTCTGTCAGCATAATGGGAAGTTCAAGTCTATTCATGACTTGTGCGAGAAGCATGCCTTCCTAAACATAATTCTTTTTTACCAGTATAGCGACATATGGTTTTATGATTTTATGAAATCTCTTTGACATGTTGAGAGAGGCCACTGGATAACACAACATTAAAATTTGGTCACAATGAGAACTATGCTATGATATAGTCATCGCTGCTGGTGTTGATCAAGAACAGCAGGCAGACCTTATCACATTATAATCAATGTGCAGGCTGACCTTATCACATTATAATCAATGTACAGGCTGACCTTATCACCTTATAATTAATTATAGGCTGACCTTATCACATTATAATCAATGTACAAGCTGACCTTATCACCTTATAATCAATGTACAGGCTGACCTTATCACATTATAATCAATGTTTTTTTTTAATTTTAGTAATATAAATTGTTGACAATTGTTTAGTAGAATTATTATTATTCTGCATGAGATTTTGTTGTTTACAAATAAATCAGTGAAGAGACAGAATTCTTAAGCACCTTTCGTTTAAAACAATTTTTCAGTTTTTATCAATAATCACAATATGGTAAGCACCTTTTTGAAGAAGGATTTTGATAAATTTGGGAATAATGCATACTTGTTTTTGGGAGAGGATTTTTGCATTTAATTTTGTTTTGATTTGAGTAAAAGTCCAATTAATTAGCCTATACTTGGAATAAAGGTGAGATGCAATATTAAATAGGTTTGGTGCAGTATGTGCAGAGTATAAAGAGGAAGTATGAACAGGTGGTTGGGACAGAGTTGGAGACATGTTAAGAGATATTATTGAGCCATGGTAGGATAACAGATGGCACAGTAGAAGGAGAAGAATAGAAGATGAGCTGAAGAGTAGCATAACTAATTACAGAAATCTGTATTTTATAGATGTCAAGTATTGTGGAAGTAGCAATGAACAAGGAAAGAAGTTGTAGGACAGTAGGAGATTCAGTGATAGAGGATTCTGAAAGCTTGAAGAGGATAGTTAAGGAGAGAAGTATTTTTCTATAAAAGACAGGTAGGTTGTCCTGGTATCTTCTCTGGAATGTAAAGAATAGAGGGGTATTAAAGTCTAAACTATAATGATGTAGTCAAAATAAGAAGAAATAAGGGATTATTTGTGAAAAGAAAAAGATACAATGTGGAATAGATAGGTAGTAGTAGGGATGGTTGTGATTATAAATAGATATAGAGCAAAGAAATATGGGAGAGAGAATCAGAGAAAGGCAGTTAGGAAGGAGCCTAAAAATTAAAAAGAGATAGGGAAGTAGAAAACAAGAACCAGAATTGTACGTTTAGAAGTAGTAAGGTCACTTGGGCAGAGCTTCGGAATAAGAATCACAAGTAAAATGTATATGCGTGAAGTATAATAGTAGAGTAAGGGGTCTATATTACTTCACTGAATGCTTAATTGAGCAAATCGCTAATCATCGAACTCAAATCAGCAAAAGCTAAATTAAGCGAATCACCATTCCAGCCAAACATTTCCTAGGGAAAAAAATAGTAAGCCAGCTACCGACTGGAACAAATACAATAAAATTTAAAACCCTGCAAAGTGTAGGGACTTCGACTCCCACACCCTCCAATGTAGGTGGATTCATCCCCCCACACCCCCCATAACTATATACCAACTCCAAGACCACACTACAGTGGAGAAAAGGGCAAATCCCCAATGATGACCAACCCCTTCCTTTCCCTAGGAAATTATTTGCTGAAACAACCGTTTCCTTAATTGAGTTTTTGCCGAATAGGGTTCGACAACCTGATATAGACCCAGACTAAGAGTAGGTCAGTGGGAATTGGAAGTAGGGGAATGAAGTGAAGATGATCATAGCGCACTTCCAACCCTCAGGTAATTTTATAGGTCAGTTTATAAATGAGAGCAATCATTTTATAGCTAGGACAAAGCAATTAACAAAAAAATGCAAGTAAAACAGGTTTTCTGTAATTTCCTGAGACTAAATACCTGGCATATGCAGTATAGTTTACTGGTGAAGCAAAAGGGACAGTGGTCACCTTAGTAAGGGGTCCTACTATTTCACAGAGCAGGCATGTATTTAACTGATTAAAGTTAATTTGCAGCAAGGTTCTTCATGATAAATATGCTTACATGAAACACTGACAAAACTCTGAGTACACTTGGAGGAATAGGGCATTGTGACTGAGCTCTGTAATATTGGGGTCAGATGTAGTGACCACAGGCTATGAAACAATGACAAAAGTTTCACTTAACTTGTAAGTGTATGGCTTTGTGACAGAGCTCCTGTAATATCAGGGTCAGATGTAGTGACCACAGGCAAGGAAACAATGACAACAATCTCAGTAAACTTGTAGACTTAGGGCTTTGTGACAGAGCTCCTGCAATACTTGAGGTCAGACATAGTGACTGCAGGCTCCTAAATGAAAGAAGGAAAAAATAAACTCTACTATGTTGTAAAATTATATTGATGCAATAATGATAGTAGTTAATATAAAAAAAAGAGACGGAAAAAGGACCACAATAACTCAAAGCATGAGAATACAGGACAAATATGAGCATAAGAGCAAGACAATATAGGGGAAATATGAGAGTACTGAGTGAAGGTAAAAAACTGTATGCATATAAATTCAAAGTAGATATAGCAGAAAGTATATTGATACAGAATCACAGTAATGCAGTGTAAATACACAGCTGTATTGAGCAATTATCAGAACATTGCACAATGTCACACCATCACTTGGAATAAGTCATTGGATTAACCAGTACATCAAAACAGTATAATATATACCTATAGTTACACACACACACATATATATATATATCTACTTCACTTGACTTAAAAACTCATTTGACTGACACCCATTTAACTGACAACCAATTGACCTAAATTTCATTTGACTGGCAACTCACTTGGCTCTACTTCAATTTGTTGAATCTCTACATAATTGAAGACCACATTGTTGAGATGATAATATTGAATCCTCACTTATGTGAAACCTTAAATTAGAAAAAAAAAAAACTTAAATCAGCAAAAATGTTCACCGGCAAACTAAACACTTGGCCACCCCAGAGGTATTTGCCCTTTTCCCCACTACAGTGCAATCTCATTGTTGGCATATATAGTTGGGGGGGGTGGCAGGCACAGTCCCCCACTTTGGTGGGCTTTAATCACTTCTTTGTGTGTATGTTTTCCAAGTGGTTAGTTTCCCAGTGAACATTTTCACTTGTTTACTATTT
This sequence comes from Protopterus annectens, assembly GCF_019279795.1. Classification (NCBI taxonomy): domain Eukaryota; kingdom Metazoa; phylum Chordata; order Ceratodontiformes; family Protopteridae; genus Protopterus; species Protopterus annectens. The sequence goes on from NC_056729.1 coordinate 1,634,739,772, forward strand.
TGCGTAAATTAAGATTTGATATTGTTTCGATAAAACAGGATTCGCTGATGTGTGTTTTCAACTATTTGAAGTAGACCCATATATATATATATATATATATATATATATATATATATATATATATATATATATATATATATATATATATATATTTACATACAGCTTATCCGATCTGAATGAAATTGTTACAAATATAACATACTACCAAAGACTTTTCAGTGTTTTACACAGTCTTAGAACAAATAGAAATGTAATAACATAAGGCACTTACCTGTTCTATGAAGGAAAACAGTGACTGAGTGTAAGAAGCAACAACATTATGGGGATATTTAGCAATACATTCTGCTATAGTGGCAATCCCACCCTCAGGTCAATTTGTAGGTAAATTTATAACAGAGAGCAATCATTTTTCAAAAAGAAGCAAGTAAAGCAGGCTTTGTGTCATTTCCTGAGACTAAGTAACTGGCATATGCAGTATAGTCTACTGGTCAAGCAAAAGTTAAGTTAGTAAGGGGTCCTACTATTTCACACAACAGGCATGTATGTATTTAACTGATTAAGTTAATAATTAAAGTTAATATGCAGCAACATTCTTCATGATAAATATGCTTACATGAAACAATGACAAAAGTCTAAGAAAACCTGTAGGTGTAGGGCATTGTGACAGAGCTCCTGCAATACTGAGGTCAGATGTAGTGACTGTAGGCTATGAAACAATGACAAAAGACTCATTAAACTTCTAGGTTTAGGGCATTGTGACAGACCTCCTGCAATATTGAGCTCAGATGTAGTGGCTGCAGGCTATGAAACAATGACAAAAATGTCAGAAAACTTGTAGATGTAGTGCATTGTGAAAGATCTCCTGCAGTATTGAGGTCAGATGTATTGACTGCAGTCTAGGAAGCAATGACAAAAGTCTCAGTAAACTTGTAGGTGTAGGGCGTTGTGACAGAACTCCTGCAATATCGAGGTCAGATGTAGTGACTGCAGGCTATGAAACAATGCAAAGTCTTAGTAAACTTGAAGGTGTAGGGCATTGTGACTGAGCTCCTGCAATATCAAGGTCAGACGTAGTGACCTCAGGCTGTGCTCTGTGATGGATGATAGTGATATCACACACACACACCCACACCCACACACATACACAAACACACACATATCAAACAAAAAGAACACACACATATATATATATATATATATATATATATATATATATATATATATATATATACATATACACACACACACACACACACACACACACACACACACACACACACACACACATATATATATATATATATATATATATATATATATATATATATATATATATATATGTGTGTATGTATAAAATACCTGCTGGAAAGCACTAGGAGGCTTTAAACTGATACAAGCACTCAGCTCTCTTTGTTAATAAGGAGAAATTAATCGTAGGCACTAAACAGCCGATAATTGCAAAGGACCTTGCAAAGGTAAGGAAAAACAGCTCCTGTACTTTACAAAAAAAAAAAAAAAAGCACCAAACCAGGCATGTCCAAGGGTCAGCTTCCAGTGATTTCTCCTGTCCACCTGGTGAATCTGGGCATACTGGGGCAATGCAGCAATTGCCTCATGTACACAGACAACCCTCTCCTTCTACCACCCAACACTACAACCTGTGAGAGATGCACTTACATAGCCAAAATGGAAGCAAAGCTCTCTCCACCCAAGATTGTGCTAGATAGTCAAGAGGAGAAGGTTAACACCCGCACTACACCTCAAGCAACACATAGCCCTTCTAAACCCACACCACCAACACCCACATATAGCAACACTAAATCTACATATGCAGGGGCCCTTAACTGTAACCTGCCCAAGCAACAAGGACCTCTAAAGCTGAAACGCAAACAAACACCAATCACAACCAAAGTGTCACATAGCTCACAAAACCAGTGTGCCACCCAGCAACAGCCCCTAAGGCAAGACAACATACCTAACACTTTAGTCATAGGTGACTCTATAGTCCGGCACACTGATGTCCCACTCAACAGGTTGAACAAGGAGAAAATTACAGTCAGCCGCTTGTCGGGTGCCAGGATCCACCACATAACACATGCACTCAAATCACTCCACAACAAGTACAAATATGACTCTGTCATTGTCCATGTTGGAGTGAATGACTTGAGATGTACCTCACTGGACTACATGAAAAGAGACATGGAAGAGCTCTCGGATTATGTGGCTCAGGCAGGTATGACCCTAGCCCTAAGTAGCATCCTGCTTTCACCCAGAATGATACCACAGTATAAGGACAAAATGATTGACTTCAACAATTGGCTAGGCTTCTGGTGTCATTCAAAGGGGATCCAGTATCTGTCTGCCTGGGACAGCATGATCGACAGACCACGATGCTTTGTCAGAGATGGTCTGCACCTGTCACTCCTAGAATTCAGGTTACTGGCTAAGGCTCTTGCCATCCCTACAGTGCCTTCTTTTTAGGTAAATTTCAAAGGACAAAACCACCACCGTAACAGGTACAAGCATGCAAAATCTGAAGGTAGTGCTATTCAATGCTAGAAGTCTAAACCTCAAAATGTACTCTCTGAAGGCACTCCTAAAAATGGAGAACATCGACATCTGTGCAGTAACTGATACCTGGTTCAAGGCTCCAGAGAGCACCCCTGCAATACCAGGCTACAACTCTTACCACACTTTTCAGACACCAAACCAGGACCGAAACACTAAAGGCGGAAGAGTGTCCATACTCACCAAGAATATTCACAACACCAGGCTAGTTGCCCAATACAATGCATCTGAAATTCTCCAGGTGCAACTAACACTAGGTAAGACTGTAATCCAAATTGTAGCTTGCTACAGATCCCCCACCTAGCCCCAAGATTCTCACTACACCTTTCTAAACATACTGGAAAATATTAAGATACAATCAAACACCCTAATACTGGGTGATTTCAACTACCCTGCCATTAACTGGGAAAACTACTCATGTAAGACACCTTTGCCCAATGGTTCTTGGAATTCATAAATTCCAATGCCCTGGCTCAACAAATTTCTTAGTCCCACCAGGGGCTCCAATATCCTAGAACTGGTCATTACCAACATGGGAAATTGATGCTCCACACCTATGGTCACCCCTTCGTTGGTCAGGTATGACCATACGCTAATCACCCTTGACATCCACATCCCACCTCCACCACCCCCCAGTAAGGAAATGTCCGTAAAAAACTTCTCCAAAGCCAACTTCATGCTACTCAAGTCAGAGTTGACAAACATCATGACACCCATGTGGACGGGAACTGAAAGTTCAACTGCTGAATCCTACACTAAGGCACTGTACGAGCACATCCACTTGTACATAAATCGTGCCATCCCCAATATAACCAAGATGATCTCCTCCAAAAAAAGGAAGCCAATCTGGTAGTTCCTTACCATAAACAAACTTTACAACAAAAGGAAGAAACTGTTGCAGAAAAGAGGAAAATCCCAGGATGCAAAAAACTCCCTTACCAGCCTCAGTAAGAAGCTGGGATCCCTCATAAAATCCTCCAAAGCTAGTTACGAAAATAAAATAGTCAAAGATTCCAAAGACAACCACAAGGCATTCTATAGCTATGTCAAGAATCTAAATGGCAATGCTCAGATCTGCTCTGAGCTACAACAAAACGGTATTAAATATACTGATCCCAAGGATATTGCCAATATCCTGGCAAATAAATTCAGTGCAAACTTCACCCCCCTCACCCCCTAAAGGGCCCATCTCAATACCAAAATATTGCCAAATTCAGGTAATAATGGCCACAAAGGTAAAAAACGCACCCTCAAAAGCTAAGAATACAGCATCCATGGAATCAGACAACATCACAGGCTGTGTACTACATGATCTACAAAATGAACTGGCACCTCACCTAAGTGTCATGTTTAATCATAGCCTCACCTCAGGTTTCATGCCCCCTGAGTGGTGCACAGCTACAGTTATGCCACTCCACAAGGGGGAATCCACCTTGGATCCTGGGAACTACCGCCCCATC